>NC_134364.1:71721580-71931580 GCF_048569485.1 Anomaloglossus baeobatrachus | reverse complement strand
CAGGGCTCCTAAGCTGACTTTCAAGCTAGGGGGCCCTGTGCTATCCTTAATCTCAGGGATACTCCTAATGGTGGAGAGGCCAGAGTCTCCTTCCTGGCCCTGTTCCTGACCAGTCCTGATCTGATTTCTCCTCCCTTTCCCCTCAGTGAAGGACTGGACATGAATGTGATAAAAGCCACAGATAAAGACAAAGGAAAACCAAGACTCTATCACACTGCACACACACACAAAGGTAAACACAATAAGAGATTCTGGAGGAAAAACAAGAGCAGGAAGGAAGCTACAACACAACAGGGGTAAACTCCACAACCGCACCAAGCAAACGGCACAACTTTCACCAGATAGTCTGGGACACAACTCCTCAGAGACCAACAAAGGCAAACTATAGCTGGCATGGTTGGAAGGATTCAAGCAGCATAAATATCAGGGGAGCAGATGTGATAGGTCTCCCCACAACATATGATCAAAGGAGCAAGCAAACCAGCAGATATTAACTCTTGCTAGCCTGACAATTAATCAGCACACAGCAAGTCGACGCCCTAGTCTGCCTGTGTTGATCAAACACCAACCCGAATCATATTACCTTAAAAACTTATTACTTTATTTACATATATGCCACAAAGGTACACACATTTAAAAGAAAAGTGATGAGAAGAAAGGTGGGAAACAATTCCCCTAGTTCTCACCCTTCCTATCATACAGGGGTCGGCGTCCTACAGTTCATTGACGCCCCCGTTCCTCGTCGACTTGAGTCCTGTCCTGACCCTCCACTCACACTAAAGAAATTCCCGTGTGTCTAGGTAATAAGTGGGTAAGGTGAAACACCCAAGAAAGGACCAACAGGGATAGTGTGTGATATCATAAGACATTTAATCACTGTCAGTAAACGTCATGGATAGTCTACGGGATGGGTTATAACTCAGTCGACTGTCAATCAATATAATTTATAAAACTTTTGCTGCATTTTAGTCCAGGATGCACCCTACGCGTTTCACCCTCTTATCAAGTTAATAGGGCTCATCAGGGGTACGACGGCATTGATCCTTGACACTTATGTCACAGCTACAACCTAGAACATAAACATAATTTTGAGACCACTATTACCAATTCTGGAAGTCTGTGATTGCAATATAATGTGGATAGGAAGACAATACTGACCATTAGTATTGAGTGGATACCACGGAATCTATACTGTTAAAGGATTTTTCCTCCTCCGGGAACCAAATCAGGACATTGTTTCTAATGATTTAAGCAATAAAGAGTATATAGACAGAGTACATCATTGTGCATAGAATAAAACCACACATATATACACATATATATATACCTAATACACAGGATTCGGGGTATATATATATATATCTCAGCACGTCTGAAATCCAAGCTCAACCACAGATGCAGTTGACAATCTAGGAGAATCAAAATATACATATAAACAAACTCCTGCCTTTGAAATTTTTTTTCCTTAAAACACACTCATGTATATTTATGCACACACATGTGTCCAGGTATCCATATACCTACTGTAAACGACATGACAGATTGTACTGTCAGTCATATAAATGAGCCTGCACTACGGGATGAATCCCCAGGCGTGTTGATATCTAGCCTTATTTATCCACACCAGGTATATGTGTATATATATGTGTACTGTTCTTTTTATCTAGGGAAGTATATATGCACGCATGTTGCTTATATCTTGATTGTCTAAATTGTCAGGTACAGGTGAATGGGCCTGGACCATTGGATTAGTTCCTAGATCTCTTTACACATATCCATAATGCGTTTACAGTAGGTATATGGATACCTGGACACATGTGTGTGCATAAATATACATGAGTGTGTTTTAAGGATTCTCCTAGATTGTCAACTGCATCTGTGGTTGAGCTTGGATTTCAGACGTGCTGAGATATATATATATACCCCGAATCCTGTGTATTAGGTATATATATATGTGTATATATGTGCGGTTTTATTCTATGCACAATGATGTACTCTGTCTATATACTCTTTATTGCTTAAATCATTAGAAACAATGTCCTGATTTGGTTCCCGGAGGAGGAAAAATCCTTTAACAGTATAGATTCCGTGGTATCCACTCAATACTAATGGTCAGTATTGTCTTTCTATCCACATTATATTGCAATCACAGACTTCCAGAATTGGTAATAGTGGTCTCAAAATTATGTTTATGTTCTAGGTTGTAGCTGTGACATAAGTGTCAAGGATCAATGCCGTCGTACCCCTGATGAGCCCTATTAACTTGATAAGAGGGCGAAACGCGTAGGGTGCATCCTGGACTAAAATGCAGCAAAAGTTTTATAAATTATATTGATTGACAGTCGACTGAGTTATAACCCATCCCGTAGACTATCCATGACGTTTACTGACAGTGATTAAATGTCTTATGATATCACACACTATCCCTGTTGGTCCTTTCTTGGGTGTTTCACCTTACCCACTTATTACCAAGACACACGGGAATTTCTTTAGTGTGAGTCGAGGGTCAGGACAGGACTCAAGTCGACGAGGAACGGGGGCGTCAATGAACTGTAGGACGCCGACCCCTGTATGATAGGAAGGGTGAGAACTAGGGGAATTGTTTCCCACCTTTCTTCTCATCACTTTTCTTTTAAATGTGTGTACCTTTGTGGCATATATGTAAATAAAGTAATAAGTTTTTAAGGTAATATGATTCGGGTTGGTGTTTGATAATTAATTTACCTTGATATTGGAATCGGTATATGGTCTGCCTGTGTTGATCCCAGACACCAAAGAAAGCATCGGTGGAGTGTCAGAATCTGTAATCTGAACAGACCCCGACGCCGCCATGACAGTTGACGAAGTTTGTGCAAACCTCTGTGTGACATTTACACCAAGTACCCAAATTCTCAGTTGCTTGCGCTGGTCTATAAGGCTTTAGAGCAGGGGTGGGGAACCTTTTTTCTGCCGGGGGCCATTTGGAAATTTCTACCAACCTTCGGGGGCCGCACAAAATTATCAACTTGAAAATTACCCTAATATATTTGGTCAAACAATTATATCACTGTGGCGGCTGGAGCTTCTACTTTTTGGTGCAGCTGTAATATTAGGCGATGTTGATCTTGTTGCTTTTCACAACTGCTTTTCCAGGTTTGAGTTGTTTGGGACTGCTGTATATACATCACAGGAGGGTATGGGGGCATATACACCACAGGGGAGGGTTGGGAGGAATATAGAACACTGGGGAGGCTAGGGGCATAGACATCACTGGGGGGTACATACATCATTGATGGGGAGCACAGACATAGCTGGGGGCATAAACATTGCTGGGGAGGGCTGGGAGGAATATACATCACTAGGGAAGCAGCAGGGCATATACGTCACTGGGGGTACATACATCACTGGGGGTATATACACATCACTGGGTTGCACAGACAAGACTGGGGGACATAAACATTGCTGGGGTTATATACATAGCCGGGGGCAGACAGCCCTGGGGGAAGCCGGAGGGACACAGACAGCCCTGGGGGCACAGAGAATGATGGGAGAGGCTGGAGGCACAGACAAACCTGGGGGACGCTGGGGGCACAGATGGCACAGAGAAGGATGGGAGAAGATGAAGGCACAGACAGACCTGGGAGAGGCTCGGGGCACAGAGATCACTGGGGAGACTGGGGGGCACAGAGATCACTGGGGAGACTGGGGGGGGCACAGAGATCAGTGGGGAGACTGGGGGGGCACAGAGATCACTGGGGAGACTGGGGGGGCACAGAGATCACTGGGGAGACTGGGGGGGCACAGAGATCACTGGGGAGACTGGGGGGCACAGAGATCACTGGGGAGACTGGGGGGGCACAGAGATCACTGGGGAGACTGGGGAGACAGCACAGATCACTGGGGAGACGGCACAGATCACTGGGGGGGCACAGATCACTGGGGAGACTGGGGGGGCACAGAGATCACTGGGGAGACTGAAGGGGCACAAAGATCACTGGGGAGACTGAGGGGGCACAAAGATCACTGGGGAGACAGCACAGATCACTGGGGAGACTGGGGAGACAGCACAGATCACTGGGGAGACGGCACAGATCACTGGGGAGACGGCACAGATCACTGGGGAGACGGCACAGATCACTGGGGAGACGGCACAGATCAATGGGGAGACGGCACAGATCAATGGGGGCGGGCACAGATCAATGGGGAGACTGAAGGGGCACAGAGATCACTGGGGAGACTGAAGGTGCACAAAGATCACTGGGGAGACTGAGGGGGCACAAAGATCACTGGGGAGACTGAGGGGGCACGGAGATCACTTGGGAGACAGCACACATCACTGGGGAGACGGCACAGATCACTGCGGGGGACTTGGGGGGGGCACAGATCACTGGGGAGAAAGGAGGGGCACAGAGCGCTGGGGGCACAGGCAGACCCGGGGGAGCTTGGAGGCAGTTAGAGAACTGGGGGAGGCCTGGATCACTGAGTGCTGGAGGTGGCTGCGGGCACGGAGAGCGCTGCTGGCGCGCACAGAGAGGAGCAGCTTCTGCCGGGCACAAGGAGTCGCCACCACCGGGCACAGGTAGCCGTCGCTGCCGGACACAGGGAGCCGCCGCTGCCGGACACAGGGAGCCGCCGCTGCCGGACACAGGGAGCCGCCGCCGCTGCTGCCGGACACAGGGAGCCGCCGCCGGGTACAGGGAGCTGCCGCCGGGTACAGGGAGCTGCCGCCGGGTGCAGGGAGCCGCCACCACCGCCGCTGGGTGCAGGGAGCCACCACCGCCGCCGCCGGGTGCAGGGAGCCGCCACCGCCGCCGGGTGCAGGGAGCCGCCGGGTGCAGGGAGCCGCCGCCGGGTACAAAGAGCCGCCGCTGGGCACAAGGAGCCACCGCCGCCGCCAGGTACAGGAAGCCACCACCACCGCCGGGCACAGGGAGCCGTCGTCGCCGGGTACAGGAAGCCGCCGCCACCACCGGGTACAGGGAGCCGCCGCCGCTGGGAACAGACCTTGGGGATGACTGACAGTCAATCCTCTCCTGTTTGATTTTAGCGCTCCTCACGCTGACCCCACCTACAAAGTACGTCCTCACGTAGGCAGTGCCAGCGTGGGGACGTAGCCTTTCAGGTATAGGAAATGCAGCGTTCAGCATTGAACGCGCTGTGTGGGGTTTTAAAGGGCCAGCAGCCAGCAAGATGCGGCTGCCGCTCCAGCACTGCAGTCCCCGGGAATCAGCTCGGGGGCCACAGGAAAAGTCGTCGCGGGCCACATACGGCCCACGGGCCGGGGGTTCCCCACCCCTGCTTTAGCGCATAACTTTTGCAGTGCATGCCGGGATTTCTTAGTCATACAACATGCACCAGAACAAAGCCACGTGACCGGAGCAGAAGGAGGGCGGAGAGACCAAGCGTCTCCCATTCTCACACCACTTCCTCATCTCGCCCCCTATCTGTCGGTGTCCCCCAAGGCTCAGTTCTTGGCCCCCTGCTATTCTCCATCTACACCTTCGGCCTGGGACAACTCATAGAGTCCCACGGCTTCCAGTATCATCTCTATGCCGATGACACACAGATCTACCTCTCTGGACCTGACATTACCTCTCTACTAACCAAAATCCCACAATGTCTGTCTGTTATTTCATCCTTCTTCTCTGCGCGATTCCTAAAACTTAACATGGACAAAACAGAGTTCATTGTCTTTCCCCCTCCTCACTCATCTCCTCCAACAAGCCTTTCCATCAATCCATCAAACTTGATGGTTGCTCACTCTCCCCAGTCTCACAAGCTCGTTGCCTTGGAGTAACCCTCGACTCTGCTCTATCCTTCAAGCCACACATCCAAGCCCTCTTCAACTCATGCCGATTACAACTCAAAAATATCTCCCGGATCCGTGCTTTCCTTAACCAAGAATCAGCAAAAACATTAGTACATGCCCTCATCATCTCCCGCCTTGACTACTGCAACCTCCTGCTCTCTGGCCTCCCTTCCAACACTCTTGCACCCCTCCAATCTATCCTAAACTCTGCGGCCCACCTAATCCACCTCTCCCCTCGCTACTCCCCAGCCTCGCCACTCTGCCAATCCCTTCACTGGCTTCCCATCACCCAATGACTCCAGTTCAAAACATTAACCATGACATACAAAGCCATGTACAACCTGTCTCCTCCCTACATCTGTGACCTAGTCTCCCAGTACTTACCTGCACGCAACCTCAGATCCTCACAAGATCTCCTTCTCTGCTCCACTCTTATCTCCTCTTCCCACAATCGCGTACAAGATTTCTCCCGTGCCTCCCCCACACTCTGGAATGCTCTACCTCAGCACATCAGACTCTCACCTACCGTGGAAAGCTTCAAGAGGAACCTCAAGACCCACCTCTTCCAACAAGCCTACAACCTACAATAGCCCTCAATCCAGTAGACCAAAGCGCAACCAGCTCTGTCCTCACCTATTGTACCATCACCCATTCCCTGTAGACTGTGAGCCCTCGCGGGCAGGGTCCTCTCTCCTCCTATACCAGTCTGTTTTGTACTGTTAATGATTGTTGTACGTATACCCCATTTCACTTGTAAAGCGCCATGGAATAAATGGCGCTATAATAATAAATAATAATACTTAAGCCGGTAAAGGTAAATAAGTATTCCCCCCCCCACACACAGAAACTGTTACCTTTTATGGGATGACTGTCCTTTCTTAGAATTATTAGATTGGTATTACATGCAAAAAATGGGGAGGACACTTATTATGATTTTCCCATGCCACCCCTTCTATATTGTAGAGAAAAAAAACTGACGGCACTCCCAAAATGCAGTGTGAGCAGGTGCAAAACTGAACATGACATATAATATATATAAAAAAGGCAGTTACACTGTGAAATGCTAAAGCATGCAAACAATGAATGCAAAAATGTAGATATGCATTACTGCTTAAGGAAATCTAGGAAAAATGTAGATATTTAGCATACGAAAATGGCCATTTCTATATTTGCCCAGTAGCCACGTCAAGGCATATCTCGTATAGTCTTGCATTGATTGTTTACATGCTTTCGCATTTCAGAGTGCAACTGTCTTATTTTGCTATTATATGGCATGTTCAGTTTTGCACCTGTTCAGACTGCATTTTGGGAGTGCTGTTAGTTTTTTTGTCTAGATTATGGAGTCATGCCTTCTGATTGTGCACCCTTCCCCCATTAGTCACAGGTGATTTTATTCTCTAGTAGCAGGTTCCTACTTGCCCATACACATGGGGGTTTGTAACCCAGAGAGAGACTTTAGTTCAGTGTAGGCTCCCAGTATATGAGATGCGGCTTGACGTGGCTACTGGGCAGATATAGAAATGGCCATTTTTGTATGCTAAATATTTACATTTTTCTTAGATTTCCTTAAGCAGTAATACATATCTATATGTATTACTATGTACTACTATTCACCGTATTTTTCGGACTATAAGACGCACTTTTTTCCCCCAAATGTTGGGGGAAAGTAGGGGGTGCGTCCTATAGTCTGAATGTAGTGCTGCGGGGAATGAGGGTGCTGCGTTGGAGCAGGTAATCGGCAGCATGAGCAGGCTGTAGCAGCCTGCCGTGACCACGTGGACCCGCTCATTTAATATTCATGCCCATCATCCCGCCCATCATCTCTCAGCGCTGACAGGTGGGCGGGTAATGCGCGCATATTAAACAGCCTGCCCGCATGATCACCCCTGGAAACTACAGCCTGGAGTGATCATGCGGCTGTATTCACTGCTCCCCCACGCATCATCATCAGTGCAGGGTGCCGTGAATCAGTGTAACTCACCGGCCACGATCCCTGTAGCACCGCGATGTCCTCCTGCCGGCCGCAGCTGTGTGGAGACTAGCGGTGGTCACAGCGATGACGTCATCGCTGTGCGCATGTGTCCACACGTAGCCGGCACAGACAGGAGGACATCGCGATGCTGCAGGGATCATGGCCGACTCCACACTGCGGCGCTGCTGCTGACACAGATGGAGGAGGAGCGATGCTGCAGGGAGTGAGGTAAGGTGACTATGAACGTTTATTTTTTTTTATGTGCCACAGGATGCGGGCCGTATACCAGGATGGGGGTATATAGCAGGATGGGGGTATATGAGCAGGATGAGGGCATCTAGCAAGATGGGGGTATATTATGAGCAGGATGGGGGTATGTGAGCAGGATGGGGGTATATGAGCAGGATGGGGGTATATTATGAGCAGGATGGGGGTATATTATAAGCAGGATGGGAGTATATGAGCAGGATGGTGGTATATGAGCAGGATTGGGGTATATGAGGAGGATGGGGGTATATAGCAGGATGGGGGTATATGAGTAGGATGGGGGTATATGAGCAGGATGGGGATATATGAGCAGGATGGGGGTATATTATGAGCAGGATGGGGGGATAATTTGAGCAGGATTGGGGTATAATTTGAGCAGGATTGGGGTATATAGCAGGATGGGGGTATATGAGCAGGATGGGGTTATATGAGCAGGATGGGGGTATATGAGCAGGATGGGGATATATGAGCAGGATGGGGGTATATGAGCAGGATAGGGGTATATAGCAGGATGGGAGTATATGAGCAGGATGGGGGTATATAGCAGGATGGAGGTATATAGCAGGATGGAGGTATATAGCAGGATGCGGCCATATGCCAGGATGGGGTATATAGCAGGACTCGGCCATATGCCAGTAGATAGCAGGATGGGGCCATATGCCAGGATGGGGTATATAGCAGGATGCGGCCATATGCCAGTATATAGCAGGATGCGGCCATATGCCAGGATGATGGTATTTAGCAGGATGTGGGCTATACAAGGATGAGGGGCATATACTGTATATACAAGGCAGGAGGATCATTACCAGGCTGGGGTATCTTAGTAGAGAATTTGGGGACATTACCCCCATAACAGTGTCAGCAGCAGATCCTCTCCCCATAACAGTGTGTGATGACCACATTTTTTGCTTAAAATTTAATTTTCCTATTTTCCTCCTCTAAAACCAGGGTGAGTCTTATGGTCCGGTGCATCTCATAGTCCGAAAAATACGGTACCTTCCTAAACCTGACATCTCCCTCTCTGTGTGTGGCACAACGATAAGTCCTAGGCAGCAGGCCCGCTGTCTGGGTGTTATACTTGATACCGATCTGTCCTTCAGTTCCCACATACAATCTCTTGCCCGCTCCTGCCGCTTGCACCTCAGGAACATCTCTAGAATCCGCCCCTTTCTCACAATGGAAACGACGAGAACCCTCATCGTGGTCCTGATCCACTCTCGCCTTTACTACTGCAACTCTCTATTAACTGGTCTCCCCCTAACTAGACTCTCTCCTCTACAGTCCATCCTTAATACAGCAGCCAAGGTCACTTATCTGGCTAACCGCTACTCGGGTGCCTCTGCTCTGTGCCAGTCATTGCACTGGCTGCCCATATATCACAGGATCCAATTCAAAATGATTGTTCTCACCCACAAAGCTCTCCACAGTGCAGCACCCCACTACATCTCCACCCTCCTCTCTGTCTATCACCCAACCCGTTCTCTACGCTCTGCAAATGACTTTCGACTAACATCCACACTAATTCGGATCTCCCACTCCCGAATCCAAGACTTCTTCTGAGCTGCACCAAACCTCTGGAACGCTCTACCCCAAGAAGTTAGGACGAACCACAACTTACTCAGCTTCAGACACACCCTAAAAACGCATCTTTTTAGGGCAGCCTGTCACACTCCCTAGCTGAACTAAATTCACATAGTCCGTCCACAACTTCTCAGAACATAAACCCACGTCAAACTCCATGGCACCCAAATGCATCTGAAGGTTCTGGCCAACTGGTCCAGGCGGCCATTATCTATCCCCCATTTCCGTGAGATGGATGGATTGTCATTGTTAATTAGCACTTGTACCTTTCCCCCTCATCTCATTGTAGATTGTAACCTCTCACGAGCAGGGTTGTCTTTTTCCCTCTAAATATTGTATTTTCTATAACTGTTACTTGTTTGTATATGCTCCTCCTGAATTGTAAAGCGCTGCGGAATATGTTGGCGCTATAGAAATAAAGATTACTATTATTATTATATTCTTGCATTCATTGTTTGCATGTTTTAGCATTTCAGAGTGCAACTGTCTTTTTTTGTTATTATATGTCATGTTCAGTTTTTCACCTGTTCAGACTGCATTTTCGTAGTACCATCAGTTTTTTGTCTAGATTATGGAGTCATACCCTCTGACTGTACACCCCTCTCCCATTAGTCACAGGTGATTTTATTCTCTAGTAGCAAGTTCCCACATGCCCATTTACATGGAGGCTTGTAACCCAGGCAAAGGCTTCAGTTTAGTGTTGATTCCCAGTATACGAGGTATGCCTTGACATGGCTACTGGGCAGATATAGAAATGGCCATTATTGTATGCTAAATATCTCAATTTTTTCCTAGATTTTCTTAACCAGTAATACATGTCTATATTCTTGCATTCATTGTTTGCATGCTTTACCAATTTCAGAATGCAACTGTCTTTATTTCTTACCCCTTCTATATTGGACATTGGCACATTGAAACTCTCAAAATGGTAAATTCCTACAAAACAACTATTTGCCAGGTGGCTACGTGTCTTTTTTTTCTGTTGGTCGTGAGTTTTACAGCCTACACTTAGGTTTTCTCCTACTGTTAATCAAACCTACGTGACGATCACCTATGTCGTGTCAGCAACGAATGTGTCACAGTTGGAAACTTTCATGTAGGAAAACTCCAATAGTGAGAATTCTGTTGCAAAAAAAAAAAAAAAAAGTAGGAAAAAAAAAAAGAAAAGATGTCTCTCCTTCTCTCTCTTTCTGGAAACAGCTGTGATCCTGAAGTGTAGTGCCAGTTGGCAAAGACAAAGCTGATTGCCAATTGTAGCATATTGAACTCAAAACTTCTCTCGAGCAGCAAGAGTTTCGTGAAGAAGTAAGTAACTTCACAGAATGTTATCAGATTGTTACTTTAAAATAGAACGTGCCAAATGGTTATTAAAATTCATATACGGCCTTGTGAGGGAATTTCAATGACTTTCCGCATTTAATATTTCGATTGTGAGCTTAAAGTTTATATCTATCTATCCCTCTATCTATCTATCTATCTATCCATCTATCTATCCCTCTATCTATCTATCTATCCCTCTATCCATCTATCTATCTATCTATCTATCTATCTATCCCTCTATCTATCTATCTATCCCTCTATCTATCCCTCTATCTATCTATCTATCCCTCTATCTATCTATCTATCTATCTATCTATCTATCCCTCTATCTATCTATCTATCTATCCCTCTATCTATCTATCTATCTATCTATCTATCTATCTATCTATCCCTCTATCTGTCTATCTATCTATCTATCTATCCCTCTATCTATCCCTCTATCTATCTATCCATCTATCTATCCCTCTATCTATCTATCTATCTATCTATCTATCCCTCTATCTATCTATCTATCTATCTATCTATCCCTCTATCTATCCCTCTATCTATCTATCCATCTATCTATCCCTCTATCTATCTATCTATCCCTCTATCCATCTATCTATCCATCCATCCATCTATCTATCTATCTATCCATCCCTCTATCTATCTATCTATCTATCTATCCCTCTATCTATCCCTCTATCTATCTATCCATCTATCTATCCCTCTATCTATCTATCTATCTATCCCTCTATCCATCTATCTATCCATCCATCCATCTATCTATCTATCCATCCCTCTATCTATCTATCTATCTATCTATCTATCTATCCCTCCATCTATCTATCCATCTATCTATCCCTCTTTCTATTTATCTATCTATCTATCCATCCATCCATCCATCTATCTATCTATCTAATTATCTATCTATCTATCTATCTATCTATCTATCTATCTATCCCTCTTTCTATCCATCCATCCATCCATCCATCCATCTATCCCTCTATCTATCTATCTAATTATCTATCTATCTATCTATCTATCCCTCTTTCTATCCATCCATCCATCCATCCATCTATCCCTCTATCTATCTAGCTATCAATCAAATCAAATCAAATAAGCTTTATTGGCAGGACCAAAAAACTATTAGCATTGCCAAAGCAAAAAAAAGAAGTGTGACAGGGGAGTGGGTTAGGGTTGTGGGGATGGGGTGTTGGGGCCACAATTTAGGGAGTGATGGTCCATTTGGAGGTCTTTAGTACCCCTCATCTTATGACATGTGGAGACATATTGGGCGGCGATCTCCACCATTGATTCCTCTTCCCCCAGTAGGAAGCGGAGTTTCATGTCCTCGTCCATGGATGGAAAGTCCGGGGTATGGGTGGTAAGTTTCTGGAAGTGGGAGGCCCTCACTGCTGAGTATTTGTCACAGTGCAGCAGGAAGTGCGCCTCGTCCTCCAGAGCCCCCTGCTGGCAGTGCTGCCACAGTCTGTTCTCCCGCGGCTTGTATGTCTGTCGGTGCCGCCCTGTTTCCACCTATTTATCTATCTATCTATCTATCTGTCTGTCTGTCTGTCTGTCTATCTATCTATCTAGATGTGTCTGCAGCTCTCTGAATTCTCGCCTGTTAGAAGAAAGCTTTTAGCATTCAGGAAAGCGCTGATTTTTGTTGAACTTTACGAAGTTAATATGTTTTTTCCTCCAGGTAAATTGCTTCACAATAGTTGGGCTAATAGGAGAAAATTTCTGGTTAATCATAAAACACAAGATGAAGTTAATACCGCCATCGAATGGAACAGGTGGCGAAACAATGGCGGATTCTAATCTCATTTATTACAGGAGACCGCGGAGCGTCGTGTACTCTCGTCGGCGGCTCGTACAGCCACTCCAAAGTGACGGAGATTTTTCTTTTATCTCTTACTTCATTTGTTGGCTTAACCCTGCGGCTGCCGTTAGCGAAGAGGTAATATAAACAACCAACCGCAAGACATAATGGTGCTCAATAAAAATCCGTATTTGCAGGATTGTCCAGAAGGAAATATTCTCTGTAAAAGCTAGTGGTACAGATCACAGCGAGGTGACGGCAGAAATAGGGTCGGGGAAAATGGTGCAAATAATGAGAAATGTGATAACTCGTGTTCTGTTTGCTACCTACATGCACAGCAATGATTTGCACCATGTCATATGTCTTTAAGGAATCATTACTACGTTGCTAGAATATATCATAACTGAGAATGAACGGGCTGCAGCTCTGACTTTGCCCCATATATTTCCTTACATGCGGCGCTCTTTGCCCAAAAACTGAAGTCATACTGGTGGATTTCCTGATGAAGGTCATACTGGTGGATTTCTTGATGAAGGTCATACTGGTGGATTTCTTGATGAAGGTCATACTGGTGGATTTCTTGATGAAGGTCATACTGGTGGATTTCTTGATGAAGGTCATACTGGTGGATTTCCTGATGAAGATCATACTGGTGGATTTCCTGATAAAGGTCATACTGGTGAGCTCCTGATGAAGGTTATACTGGTGGATTTCCTGATGAAGGTCATACTGGTGGACTCCTGATGAAGGTCATACTGGTGGATTTCCTGATGAAGGTCATACTGGTGGATTTCCTGATGAAGGTCATACTGGTGGATATCCTGATAAAGGTCATACTGGTGTATTTCCTGATGAAGGTCATACTGGTGGATTTCCTGATGAAGGTCATACTGGTGGATATCCTGATAAAGGTCATACTGGTGGATTTCCTGATGAAGGTCATACTGGTGAATTTCCTGAAGAACGTCATACTGGTAGACTTCCTGATGAAGGTCATACTGGTGGATTCCTGATGAAGAAGTGGGGTTACACTTCGAAACGCATTGAATTAAACCACCTCGTTTTATACCTCTCCCGGATGTGTGTGGTATCTCCAGCATCGTAGTAACAGTTCCACATTAAAAGTGTTCCCGAAAGAAAAAATTGAAGACGACACTAGTCACTTGATTGGGCATGTTAGCAATGAGCGGCCGAGAGCATGACCGACCTCCACTCCATTCATTCTCTATTGGACAGCTGGAAAAAGTGGAGCTCAGCAGACATACAGAGAATGAATGGAGTGAAGTTTGAGTGCGCGCACTGCTGCTTCATTGTAATGGAATTTTTATATATATATATATATATATATATATATATATATATGTATATATATATATATGGAATGGAAATAAAAGTGCCCAGTTTTAGTGATTGGTGTGGATCCCAGCAGTCGGATCTCCATGATCTAAACCTTATTCCCTATCCCATGGATAGTTGATGTCTTCTTTTTACTAAGCACTCACTAAGCACTAAGGCTCACTCACACCACTGTATAAAACGGACAAGTGCTTTCCAATGTTTATTGGATAGCACTCGCTTCAGTGTTATACTATGGAACAAAGCCAACCATTGTTTTTTTTTCACATGCAGATTCGGCATGAGAGCAAAATCGCTGCATGCTATGACTGGAGGCATATCTCGGATCACGCGCACCCATACAAGTCTACGGATGCATACAAAACATCAGACTGCACTAGGATGTCATCAGAGTGCAGTTCAATATTCGCTGAGACAGGCAATGGAGAAGATGGAGAAATCAGTCTTGCCATCCCCATGCTCTGATCCTCGTATGTGAGAGAATCGGATCACAGTGAATGACTCTCGGCTCACACTCGCAACAGAGTTTAAGCTGAGTGTTATTAGCTTATCACATCCGGTGCTAAACAATAGTGTGTTCTCAGTCTTCAAGATAGACTCCTGCATAAACTTTAACAGAGAGTGGCCCAATTTGACGTTCAAAACAACGATTGAGCATTCCAGTTTTCAAAACTTCATAAATACTTTTTTTTATTATGGATCAAACCAATTTAATACACATCACATTCTCTGGATTTTAAAGAAGACCTGTCACTTGTTCAATAAAATAGATGTAAATACTTTATAAAAAAAATCCCTGAGCTCCCGATTCTTCCGCTTTTTTCTGTTTAGCTCTGCGTCGCTCCATTGCAGAGATATTCACATTTATATCTTCTGGAGCGCAGTATGTGAAATCTCTGCAAATGGGCGTTTCTCCAGAGTCTCCTCCTTCCTCCCAGATGCGACCAATCACAGCTCAGCAGTGCCTCAGACTCATAGCCTGCTAGATCAGCTACTGAGCTGTGATTGGCAGCGTCTTGGAGGGAGGAGTGAAAGCGCACGCGCTCAGAGAAGACTCTGAAGAAACACCAAGTGGGTCTGTAGGCAGAGATTTCACATATTAGGCCGCGCTCACATCAGCGGTATTTTGCCACAAAACCGGATCCGTTACAAATGGGTTTCAGTTCAATTAATTTCCAATGAAATTGCGGCAAGATGCGGTCACATGCGGTTGTGTATGACGCACGTAAACGCATGGACCGCACCTAAGCGTGATTCCACTGGAAAATAATTGAACTGAAATGCATTTGTGACGGATACAGTTTTGCGGCAAAATACCGCTGATGTTAGCGTGGCCTTAAGCACCAAAAGCTGGAGGTGGTGGTACTGTCACATCCTCTATTTGCAGAGAGCTACGTGGCCCTGTTGATCGGGAGGAAGAGGCCGAGACCGCAGTAGCAGAGGGAGCAGGTGGAGCCTCAGATCTTTCCTGGCTTTTCAGGTGTGTACTCCACTGCAGCTTGTGCTTTGTATTCAGATGCCTCGTCATACAGGTGGTGCTCAGGTTAAGTACATTTGGACCTCCCTTCAAGTCTGACGCCAAGTGGTTGGGTATCAGTGTACTTGGTCTCTTTCAGCTCTGGGGCAGGGCCACAAAACCAAAGCCAGCGGAGTCATCAAAAAGCAGAAGTGAATGCTGTAGGACTTGGGGCTCAGACTGTTTGGCTGGTTTGGTAGAGGGTGAGGCGGAAGAAAGATGCCCATGTGCCGCAGGTGCAATCTCTGAACTTTCAGCAGGGGATCGGGTAGAAGACAAAGTGAAGGAACTGGAAGCACTGTCAGCCAACCAATCTAAAACTGCCTCTACATGTTCTGGCCTCACCATTCGTGCAGGGATACTTGGGCCTAATAAATTCCGCAGAACATCTCATCACTTGCATGCACCAGAGGAAGGTGTTTCACTTGCGTGCGTAGCAGGTAGAGATAGACCGCCTCTTCTCCCTGCATCAGCTCCACCACCATTAGCAGCACCACGGCCATGTCCCCTATTTGATGCTCTCCTCATTCTTTGCTCCCCAAAAAAGTGCAGAGTATTACACCGCCTGTATACATAGAGGGAGCCCAGCAGATTATTGCACTACCTGTCTGCAGAGTATCCCCACAGAGCCTGATGCTGGGTACCCCCACAAAGCCAGTTATCAGAGTGACCCCAAAGAGCCTGTTTGCAGACTACCCCCACAGAGCCTGTTTTGTAAGTATGCAGAGAGAGGAGTAACCTAAGGGCTTGTGCACATATTGAGTATTTGGTTGCAGAAATTTCTGCACTATTTCTTTTCTGCAGAAAAAACGCAGCGAAAAAACACACGTTTTTACATGCATTTTTCATTTGAATTCAAAGGGTGAAAAACGCAGGCTACAAAAGTGAAGTAATCGACACGCTGCAGATTATTTTCTGCACCAAATCAGCAGGGAGAAAATACTCCACTTCAGGATTCTCATTGATTTTGCCGGCATCAGGATTTTCTTGCAGTTTTATTAAAAAACTCCACTGAGAAAAGCATAATAAAGCGATAAAAACACTGTTTGCATACAGCCTTACACTGTCCCTCACTCGCGCCAAGTCCTGTCCCTACGCTAGTCAGACTCCTTTTGGTCCTGAAAAAGGGGACTTGAGCCTGAAACGCGTAGACCTATGAAATAAAAATAATTATTAATAATCAACAATCTCTTCATTCAGCAGCAGAGCAGCATTAACCCCACTTTTCCTCTACAGCACCAGTCAGAGCACAATGGCAATGCCACCCGTGATCTGGCGGTTATATAGGCCGGGTCATGTGGTGTGCTAGCCAATCACAGCCCTGACAATACTTGGCATGGGCATGACTGTGGAAGTGCCCACAGCTGAAAAGCATGTTGATTGGCTGGGCTGCAGCCTTTCAACAAGCTTTATTCAGCATCAAACTCCAAACTTGACCATAGACGTCTATGAAAAGTCCATGTTTGGATTTGAGCACAAACCCAGAACTATACAGTTCGAGTTCGCTCATCTCTAGTCATGAGGCTTTGCATATGTTTAGCATATGTTCAATATTTTTTTTTTTATTAATTACGATTTTTTTTTTACTTTTTTCACTACACTTTTTTTGTTGTGAGAAGAGAGCTTTTGGGGACTTGATCATTTTAATGGGGTTGTCTCAAAATGAACACCAAAATTTAGAAATGCAAGCCAAAATGTATTAACAACATTATATTTACTGGAATACATAAGTGAAACAAGATAACATTACAGTAACAGTAAGACAACACAGGTATGAAAAATTACAGAAGGCGAGGACACTTGGTATAAATATAAATAACAATAACCAAGGTTGGTAACCAGACTAATGATGAAATACATACGGCTTAGTAAAGACTTTATAATAATACATACATACAGTGGAACCTTGGATTAAGAGTAACTTGGTTTGAGAGCGTTTTGCAAGACAAGCAAAGCTTTTTACAAATGTGTAACTTGGTTTAAGAGCAATGCTTTGCAGTAAGAGCAAATTCTCACCGTGCACACTTCCAGTTCTGTCCTTTCACCGTGCTCTGTCCTGCTCTGGAGGTAACTTTCTGTACATATGTACTGTATACTGTATACAGTTACCATTGTACAGTACAGAATATACTATATAGCATATCTATCAATTTGCGTTTGTGGATATAGTATTGTACTTTCTTTCTGCTATCCAGTGCAGGACATTGCTCGTACTGTAATCTAATTGCCTGTGCAGTATTCCTACCCCACATTTGGCTTAGTTCTGCCCATGTTTTGGGGAGAATAGATTTGGGATTTGTTTTTTCTGTATTGTACTAGAATAAGTTGTCATATTTATTCATCATTTTCTCTCTATACTGTACCTCCCGCACAACAACAATATTGTAAGCTAAAGTGCAGTTTAATTTGCTTTGTTTTTTACTGTACAGTATTTTGTATTAGTGCACTGTAATAATTTTATATGACTACAGTACATTATTTTGTGTTACTATAATAAGTTTGTATAAATACAGTAAATATTTTTGGGTTGTGGAACGAATTGTCTGTGTTTCAATTATTTCCTATGGGAAAATTCACTTTGATATAAGAGTAACTTGGTTTAAGAGCACAGTCCCGGAGCCAATTATGCTCGTAATCCAAGGTTACACTGTACATTATATGTTAGAAATAGAGTTCTAAAGTAGAGCAAGAGTGGTAAAAACCTACACTAAGTAAATTGTCTGTAAGAAATCACATATGTACCAAAACTAGATAGCAAAAGAATGCATAAGACCCCACTTGCACACCAAAGATAAGTCAACCGGGAACATAAGGCACCCAACATGCATTTCACATAGAAATGCTTCTCTCACAAGGAGATTTTTGCAGACATCACCAACTGTCATGGCGGTGTTAAGGCTGCTTTACACGGTACGATCTATTGTGCAATTTCACAATCGATCGTACCCGCCCCCGTCCTTTTTGCGTCACGGGCAAATCGCTGCCCGTGTCGCACAAAGTCGGTAACCCCCGTCACACGTACTTGCCTCTCATGCGACCACGCTGTGGGCGGCGAACGTCCACTTCCTGGAGTGGGAGGGACGTTCGGCGTCACAGCGACGTCACACGGCCTCCGGCCAATGAAAGCGGAGGGGCGGAGATGAGCGGGACGTAAACATCCCGCCCACCTCCTTCCTTCACATAGCCGGCGGCGGCCGCGTGACGCAGGTGAGCTGCTGTTCATCGTTCCCGGGGTGTCACACGGAGCGGTGTGTGCTACCACGGAAACGATGAACAACTAAATTAAACGATATTATGGAACATAGCGACCAGTACACGACTCACGATCACGACTCACGATCTGTGTCGCAAGGAGGTGTCACACAGGCCGGCATCGCCAGTGATGCCGGATGTGCGTCACAAAAACCGTGACCCCGACGATCTATCGCACGATAGATTGTCGGGTGTAAAGCAGCCTTTAGAATCTGTGGGCACGACAGATGCTAACTTCCCAGAGGTCTGTGATCAGTGCAGAGAGACTCGGGCATCGACCCACAGACTTAAGCAGGCTAGCAACAGTTAATCTCTGCTGGGCTGCTTGTTAAGGGTGCTTTACACGCTGCGACATCGCTAACGATATATTGTCGGGGTCACGCCGTTAGCGACGCACATCCGGCGCCATTAGCGACATCGCAGCATGTGACAGCTAGGAGCGACGATCAACGAGCACAAAAACGTGAAAAATCGTTGCTCGTTGACACATTGCTCCTTTTAAAAATATCATTGGTGCTGCAGGTACGTTGTTGGTCCTCGATCCTGCGGCAGCACACATCGCTGTGTGTGACACTGCAGGAACGACAAACATCTCCTTACCTGCGTCCACCGGCAATGAGGAAGAAAGGAGGTGGTCGGCATGTTCCGGCCGCTCATCTCCGCCCCTCTGCTTCTATTGGAAGGCTGCCGTGTGACATCGCTGTGACGCCGCACGAACCGCCCCCTTAGAAAGGAGGTGGATCGCCGGCCATAGTGACGTCGCAGGGAAGGTAAGTCCGTGTGACAGGTGTTAGCGATGTTGTGCACCACGGGCAGCAATTTGCCCGTGACGCACAACCCACAGGGGTGGGTACGCTCGCTAGCGATATCGGTACCGATATCGCAGCGTGTAAAGTACCCTTTAGTCAATTTGATCACATGCTGTGGGGGAGTCAATCATATTCACTCCCCTCCTATATATGCTGGCTGGACTATTTTATTAATGCAAGCTATAGCTTTTCTATATGGGTCTAGTGAGGTGTTCTGATCCATGCTTACTGGTGGTTGTTGTGCATTATTGCTATGACCAGTTGTGGTGTTAACCCTTGTTGTCTTTTTGTTGCTGTCGTCTTGCTTTTCTCCTTAGTCTCTACTGTTTGTTCCTGTGAGTTTGCAGTGTGTCTGAGTTTTAATTTTTCCCTGTCTGTCTTAATCTGTATTACCATGACACACCTGCCCCTTCCTTCCCTGGAGAGGGGGAGGTAACAGATTAGATCTGGTCGGGAGAATAGTCAGGCATGGGACTCCGGCATCTCCACCAATAGGGGTACCCCTGAGGTTAGGGATTGCCTAAGGTCTCCTAGGGTGAGGAATAGGAGCCCCATGTCCCTTGCTATCCTGCTATCACAATGTGACAACTTCATCCAGGAGTCAACACGGCAAATGGTTAAAATTGCAAAGTGCAACTTTGCAATTAACCGCTTTTTAAAAATCCATTCTGTTCTCAAGAAGGGAGATATTTTGAATTCTATATTTAACTAGTCATTGCCTAAGTTACTAGTCACCTCTGCGGGCCATCAGCGGTGGCCGGTCTCGTGGGCAAGTAGTGGGTACTTGACAGTTCTTTTCTCTACAGCTTGCAAGAGCTGGATCCAGCCGAATTCAGTGACCGTGAGATCCTCCAGTGTCGCCTGTCCTGAGTTTGGACCAGCGCGGCATCCATGTTGCTGATCCAAAGTGTAATTATTCAGAAGCGCACCGCCCCCATGACAAGCATTAAGTCGAGAGGCAGAGGGAGCGGTGCCCTCCTGAAAAAACAATCTTGTCAACAATTATTTAATAAATTAGTTACATAAGTTGAAAAAAGCCCCCGCTCCATCACCCTTCCTCCACCAATTATACATTTCGTCACTTAATCATTAATAAATGACGATGTTGTGTACTGAGGAAATCATCCAAACCTCTTTTAAAAGTTCTCTAGTTACATAGTTAATATTTTTTTCTCTTAAAATTGGAGCAAGTGTTTAAATACTAAATATTCTGAATGCAAAACATTCAGCATCATAGAGAATCATGTGTCCTACCTTCAAGCGCAGAGAATTTCCAAGAATGCAAATAAAATGCGCAGCTTTCACTTTGCACAGACAGGAAACAAAAGCCGAATTATCAGGATCAAGCAATTTTATGTGATTTTTCTTCAAAGCAATGCAATCATTTCTTCATTTTATTTCTATATAAAAAAAGGTTTCATTTCACCTCGAAAACTAAGAAAATCTCATATTCCTCTAGGTATTTGCTTTGTAAAGTTAAAACAATCTGGAATTTAAAAAAATAAATAAATCTTGACATGAAAATACATTCAATTTACGGCTCTATACATAGAAATGACATAAATGGCTGCAGTGCATTACACGGGCCGTGGCCATATGTTACACTGCGCTCTGAACGCTTTTGGAAAATTGCTAGAAATGTTCCTTCTCTTCGCTAGAGTAAATGTACGGTATCATTACACTTACTTTACATAAAGAGAACGTATTAGAACCAAACTAAAAGTACCTTTACAATCCAATAGAAAGCTCTTCATTGTCACTTTACTTCTTGACTGATGCCTTATTCACGGAGGGCTGGGAAAGGCTGCGACTCCCTCTTGTGGGGGCTGGCTGCAAATACAGGGCCAAAGGAAAAGGTCACACTCCGTTGCAGGAAAAGAAGCGTCAGCAATCTATTGGGTTAAAGCTACTTTTAATGTTAATAATATATATATATATATATATATATATATATATATACATATTCTTCATGTTATGATTTTATGGATAACATATATATGGAATAAGATATATGTATATATATATATTATATATATATACATATATATATATATATATCTACAGTACAGACCAAAGGTTTGGACACACCTTCTCATTCAAAGAGTTTTCTTTATTTTCATGACTCTGAAAATTGTAGATTCACATTGAAGGCATCAAAACTATGAATTAAAACATGGGGAATGAAATACTTAACAAAAAAGTGTGAAACAACTGAAAATATGTCTTATATTCTAGGTTCTTCAAAGTAGCCACCTTTTGCTTTGATTACTGCTTTGCACACTCTTGGCATTCTATTGATGAGCTTCAAGAAGTAGTCACCGGAAATGGTCTTCCAACAGTCTTGAAGGAGTTCCGAGAGATGCTTAGCACTTGTTGGCTCTTTTGCCTTCACTCTGCGGTCCAGCTCACCCCAAACCATCTCGATTGGGTTCAGGTCTGGTGACTGTGGAGACCAGGTCATCTGGCGTAGCACCCCATCACTCTCCTTCTTGGTCAAATAGCCCTTACACAGCCTGGAGGTGTGTTTGGGGTCATTGTCCTGTTGAAAAATAAATGATGGTCCAACTAAACACTAATCAGATGGACTAGCATGCCGCTGCAAGATGCTGTGGTAGCCAAGCTGGTTCTGTATGCCTTCAATTTTGAATACATCCCCAACAGTGTCACCAGCAAAGCCCCCCCAAACAATCACACCTCCTCCATGCTTCACGGTGGGAACCAGGCATGTAGAGTCCATCCGTTCACCTTTTCTACAAAGACACGGTGGTTGGATCCAAAGATCTCAAATTTGGACTCATCAGACCAAAGCACAGATTTCCACTAGTCTAATGTCCATTCCTTGTGTTCTTTAGCCCAAAAAAGTCTCTTCTGCTTGTTGCCTGTCCTTAGCAGTGGTTTCCTAGCAGATATTTTACCATGAAGGCCTGCTGCACAAAGTCTCCTCTTAACAGTTGTTCTAGAGATGAGAAGGTGTGTCCAAACTTTCGGTCTGTACTGTATATATATATGTCACGAACCACCGGGGGGGGTCACTCAGAAATCCCCCGCGCTGGCTACCAGTACGTCACAATCGGGGGGTAACAAGTGGGGGGTCACCCCTCCTTTATACCTCCCGACCGACAGACAGAGCACGTGACGCGCTCTCTAGCGCCCCTCTTATAGTCAGGCCAATTATGGAATTGCCCGACAATAAGCAAGGAGGCCGCTATACTACTTATGCCGATTATTGAAGGGTCCCCGGTGAGAGTAGGGTATATATTCCCCCGACCTCCGCGGGCGGAATATATAAAACCTCCCCGAATCTCACTGGCCTCCCCACAATAATCCTTGGCACAACTCGCTGCCACCAACCGCTTCACGGTAACTATTAGCCGAACACACAGACGTGGGATTCAAGATCGAGATAACAGAACAGCCCAAGATTAATTATATAATTTAATCAGCCTAAAGCACACTAGAAACTACAATATATACAATAGGAGATCTACAGAATATACATATGTCAGAGTACAGTTACAGATAAAGCATGGTTTACAAACAGGCATACACAGTTCCAGTAGTTACCTTGTGCGTCTGGCCACAGGGGGGCGCTGTAGACCAGGTTTCCAGGAACTCCCTCACAGGTCTTTCCCAACCAGGCCCCCGAGCAAAAGAACACTGGAAAATGGCCGAAGTAGGGTTATCAACCTGGGCAAATCCAGGTCCCCTCCTACCTTAGTGACCTCAGAGGGAGCACTGCTCCACCCCTGGCTGGAGTTATGGACAAAATCCACAACATGGAATATGGCCATAACTTGGCCTGGGAGCGTCGTAGGCGGACGCCGACGCTCTCATTGTGACAGCTATGAATTTAGCTACAGAACGAGAGGACTCATGACTTGTCTACTAGTTCCCCATTGGCTGATATCACGCCTGGGGTATTTCCCCAGGTCCTGCTCCCATAAAAAGGGTGTGCCAGCATCGTCCGCATGCGGAGACACCATTTTTATGGTTGCCATATTTATCGGAAATATGGCTTGCGAGATATGAACCATTTTTTACTGGAGTCGTCCTGTCTGGATACTTCCAAGCTTGCTAACTAGATAGCAGCCCCTACTACAGGGTCACGGCAGGGAGTCATCCTGTGTCCATTGTTCCCACATCACCTAATCTCCATATCACAGGAGATGGCCATGGGATGTGTTGCTGGGATGTGACACCTTCACAGATGCTGGACATCTGAGAACAAGAAGGGAGGGGGCACTGCCATGGAGTGATGAGAGCGATTATGACTGGAAGTCATAATTCATCTTCATATCCCAGGGTTTGCCTCACACCTCCCCCCTTTTGAGGGCGCTAGGGGGCAGCACACTCCGGTGTTCCCCCGTGCGCCCGTCCGCGACCTCTCCTTGTCGGGACAGCCCGTTTGCGTTACCGTGGTCCCGGCCCCTTTTGTGGCGAATGGTGAAGTTGTATTGCTGGAGCGCAAGGCTCCATCGCAACAATCGCCCATTCGTCCCAGAGACAGTGTGTAACCAGCTGAGGGGGTTGTGGTCCGTCTCCACGATGAAGTGGCGCCCGTATAGATAGGGTTGCAGACGCTGCAGGGCCCACACTATGGCCAGGCACTCCTTTTCCATCGTGGAATAGGCCACTTCCCGTGGTAACAGCTTCCTGCTCAGGTACAAGACTGGGTGCTCTTGGCTCGCAGAGTCCACCTGGCTGAGCACCGCACCGAGGCCGAAGTCACTGGCGTCGGTCTGTACTACAAACGGCCGCGTGAAGTCGGCTGCCTGTAGCACGGGCGGGCTGGACAGGGCGTCCTTTAGGGCCCGGAAGGCTGTCTCGCAGTCCATTGTCCAATCGACTGCAGAGGGCAGCTTCTTCTTGGTGAGGTCCGTCAAGGGCTTTGCCAGGCTACTATAGCATGGAACAAACCTCCTATAGTACCCAGCGGTCCCCAAGAAGGACATCACCTGCTTCTTGGTCCTGGGGGTGGGCCAGGATGCGATGGCTTCCACTTTCTCAGGCTCGGGCTTCAGTGTTCTCCCGCCTACCCGGTGACCGAGGTACTGGACCTCGCTCATGGCCAGCTGACACTTTCCCGGCTTGATGGTCAAACCTGCCTGGTGGATCCGCCTGAGCACCTGTGCTAGATGCTCTAGGTGATCTTCCCAGGTGGGACTGAAGACGGCAATGTCATCCAGGTACGCGGCCGCGTACCCTTCAAGTCCCTTGAGCAGGGTGTTGACCATCCGCTGGAAAGTGGCAGGGGCATTCCTCATCCCGAATGGCATCACCGTGGACTCGTACAGTCCAAATGGGGTAATAAAGGCAGAGCGTTCCCTGGCCTTGCGAGTCAGGGGGATCTGCCAATATCCCCGGCTCAGATCCATGATGGTCAGGTACTGAGCCCCGGCCAACTTCTCGAGCAGGTCATCGATGCGTGGCATTGGGTACGCATCGGCGACCGTGACAGCATTGAGCCCCCTGTAGTCCACGCAGAACCGAGTGGTTCGGTCCTTCTTAGGGACGAGGACTACAGGCGAGGCCCAAGCGCTGTTGGATGCCTGGATCACCCCCAGCTTCAGCATCTCGTCAATCTCCTGGCGCATGTGTTGCTGCACCTCCAGGGAGACCCGATATGCTGAACGCCGGATCGGGGGATGATCCCCAGTGTCCACGTGATGGACAGCCAAGTTAGTCCTTCCGGGCTGGTTGGTAAACAACCCTCGGAAGGGGTGTAGGGTGGCCCACAGCTGGGACCGTTGGTCCTCCAAGAGCTGGTGGCCAACCTCCACATCCTCAATGGATCCGCCTGCCCTAACCTGGGCTAGCATATCCAAGAGGGTCTCCGCTTCTCCCTCCTCGGGCAGGTTGCACACGGGGAGCGCACATGCCTCCCGCTCATGATGTGCCTTCATCATGTTCACATGGAAGGGCTTCCGCCTTCCACGGGCAGGGTCCAGGGTGACCAGGTACGTCACAGGGTTGAGCTGCTGGTACACGAGGTATGGGCCTTCCCAGGCTGCCTGAAGCTTGTCCTGTGGTACGGGGACCAGTACCCACACCTTTTGACCCACTTGGTAGGTCCTCTCACAAGCGTTCTGGTCGTACCAACGCTTCTGATCGGCCTGGGCTTGAGCCATATTGTCGTGTACCAGTTGCGTCAAGGCCTGCATTTTGTCCCGGAAGCGCATGACATACTCGATAACCGACACTCCAGGGGTGGCCAAATCCCCTTCCCAAGCCTCTTTCACCAGAGCCAGGGGGCCCCGCACACGTCGCCCGTACAGGAGCTCAAACGGTGAGAATCCTGTTGAGGCCTGTGGAACCTCCCGGTAAGCAAATAACAGGTGTGGGAGATACCGCTCCCAGTCACGCCCATGGGAGTCGACCAACATCTTAAGCATCTGCTTTAAGGTGCCATTAAACCGCTCGCACAGGCCATTAGTCTGTGGATGGTACGGGCTGGCCACCAGATGTCGCACCTGGACTTGCTTACAGAGGGCCTCCATCAGCTGGGACATGAATTGGGTCCCCCGGTCAGTGAGCATTTCCTGGGGAAAACCCACTCGGGAGAAAATCTCCAGCAATGCGGTGGCCACCTTGTCAGCCCGAATGGACGACAAGGCCACTGCTTCTGGGTACCGGGTGGCATAGTCCACTACCGTCAGTATGAAGCGTTTCCCGGAGCTGCTGGGGATGGCCAGCGGGCCGACCAGATCCACAGCCACCCTCCTGAAAGGCTCATCGATGATTGGCAGAGATACTAGTGGGGCTTTGGGGTGTGGCCCCGCCTTCCCCACTCTCTGACAGGTTTCACACGAACGGCAGTAGGCAGCCACATCGGCCCCCATTTTTGGCCAGTAGAAATGCTGGTTTAACCTGGCCTTGGTCTTAGCGATCCCTAGGTGTCCGGCCATCGGAATCTCATGTGCGATCCGCAACAACTCCGTCCGGAACGGATAGGGTACCACCAACTGTCGGTCCCTGGGCCACGCCTCCGGTGAACCCTGCTGGACCGTGGCCCGGTACAGCCGTCCTTGGTCCCAGACCACTCGCTCCGGGTCCGAGTCCGAGGGAGGCTGTGCCGCCTGCTCCTTAAGAGCTTTCAGGCTGTCGTCAGCTTCTAACGCTGCCTGAAACCCCTGACTAGATGTGGCCAGAATCGACGAGACTGTCACATCTTCAGTCAGTACCCCGGGACCTGTGTCCTGGCCTCCACCTGACTCGGCTGCCACTTGGTCAGAAGGGGAAGAGCTATCGGACCTCCGGGAGGCCCCTTGGCTTCCAGCACTCCCACTGCGGGGGACAGCGGCCACAGCCGCTGCGACCGTGGGTCGTGCCTGCTCCTCCTCCGTTCCTGACCAAGTCGCCGGTTCAGGCAGACCTACCTGGCTTCCTGACACCCCGGTTGTGGGGGAACCATGCACCGAGATCTTACCTGGGAGCACTTCCGCTCCTGGACCGGCCCCAATCTCACCTGCCTGTTCCCCTCCTGCAGCAACAGAACCCCGCTGTGAAATCTCTGGGGACCCCACATTTGCTGTGGTAGCCCCCACCCCACACACTGGTCCTCCCCCTGCAGCACCCTGCTCTCTGCTTATCCCTGCAGAGGGCAACAGATCCCAGCTCACTGGCTGGTTACTTGTAGAGGCATTGTCACACCTTTCTCTGACCCCCTCCCCTGTCACAGCTGCAGCTGAGTGTGTGTCTATGGTGTCTATGCAAGCAGAAATATCAGAGTTCACTCCCTCCTCCCTTACATCATTCATAGATAACACATTAACATTGTTAGGAGTCATGTCAGTACGGGCTGAAGGTTCAGCCCTTGGGGGGGGCCCAAACTGGGAGGTTATCTGCCCCAAATCTGTCCCAAGTAGCACGTTTGCAGGGATCCGATCAGTTACCCCCACCTCCCTCACCCCTCGCCCTGCGCCCCAGTCCACATACATGTCAGCAACAGGCAGCGCCGGGTCAATGCCTCCAATCCCGGAGACAGCGAGGGTTTTTCCCGGGATCAAGTCTTGGGGGGACACCATGTCAGGCCGCACCAGAGTCACCTCCGAGGCGCTGTCTCGCAGTCCTATGGTCACAGACCGGCCGACGGTGACAGGTTGGAAGCTGTCCAGGGACCTACCACCACCCCCACCCACACAATACACCTTGGGCGGCCCTTGGGACGGGGACGGAGCCGGGGCCTTGGGACGCTGAGGGCACATGGCCTTGAAGTGTCCAGGTAGGTTGCACTGGTGGCACCGTCTTGGCTCTGCCACGGGCCTGGAGAGGGGAGTTGAGGGGGAAACTCCCTGCAGTCTAGGGGCAGGTGGGGCAGTCGTAGAATTCATCTTACCCCCTCTCCAGGTGCTGCTGGTGGCTGCTCTCCTGGCCTCAGGAGCCCGATTGTTGGTGTAGTCATCGGCCAGGGCAGCTGTAGCCGTGGACCCCTTTGGCTTCTGGTCTCGGATGAACTGGCGGAGATCCTCAGGGCAGTTCCACAAGAGTTGCTCCGTGATGAACAAGTCCAGGATCTCCGGTCCGGTGGAAAGCTGCAGGCCTTGGGTCCAGTGGTCGGCAGCTCGGGCAAGTGCCCGCCGGTGGTCAGCCCAGGAGTCCTTTGGTCCCTTTTGCAGGGTCCGGAACTTCTTGCGGTAGGACTCCGGAGTGAGGTTGTACTGTTGGATCAGGGCCCGCTTGATGGTGTCGTAGCCCTGATCTGCCTCAGCAGGCAAGTCCCCAAGGATATCCAGGGCCTTACCCCTTAGACGGGGGGTCAGGTATTTGGCCCACTGATCCTTGTCCAGATGGTGCTGCAAGCAAGTCCGTTCAAAAGCAGTCAGGAAAGAGTCCAAGTCTCCATCCTTCTCCAGCACGGGAAAGTCCTCAACACGGACCTTTGGAAGTTTGGTGTCTTGAAGGTCACGTGTGGCTGATGAGGGTCGGAGCTGAGCTAGCTGCAGCTGGTGGTCACGCTCTGCCTGTTGCTGTCGCTCTTCACGCGCTGCCTGCCGCTCACGCTCGGCCATGAGTATCTCGTAGGTATCCCGGTCTCCAGCCATAAGCCTGGCCAAGGCAGCTTGAAGGAGAGCCTCTGCACCTCTCAGGCCGGAGGGATTGGCAAGTGGTGATCTGCGGCACGCTGCAGAGCCAGGTGATTCACTGTCCATTGCAGAGCGGAGGGCTGGCATCTGGCTCGTTGAGGACCCTTGGGTGAGCTGCTCCTCATCTTGTCCATAATTGCCAGGTTGTGCGCTGTCCTCTGCAGAGCGGTTCTCTGGCGTCGGGCTCCTGGAGGACTCGTGGTCAACCTCCTCATTGCTGTCCACAGCACCGTCCTCCCTCTCTTCGGCTCCTGCCTTAGCATTGGCCAGTTGCATAGCTCTGCTCCTGGTGCCATCAGCCATTCTTGCAGACTTTGGTCACTGCCACAGAACTGACACCTGATGCACCCACACACCTTACAGTATCTGCACTCTGACACTCTAGTGTTGAGCTAGTCTGAAGACCCCAGCAGCCACAGCTGCTGCAGGCAGTCTTTAGTGTCTGGGAGTATGGGTCTCACACTCACACACACTATTATCTCGATCCCACCGCTTGCCACCAATATGTCACGAACCACCGGGGGGGGTCACTCAGAAATCCCCCGCGCTGGCTACCAGTACGTCACAATCGGGGGGTAACAAGTGGGGGGTCACCCCTCCTTTATACCTCCCGACCGACAGACAGAGCACGTGACGCGCTCTCTAGCGCCCCTCTTATAGTCAGGCCAATTATGGAATTGCCCGACAATAAGCAAGGAGGCCGCTATACTACTTATGCCGATTATTGAAGGGTCCCCGGTGAGAGTAGGGTATATATTCCCCCGACCTCCGCGGGCGGAATATATAAAACCTCCCCGAATCTCACTGGCCTCCCCACAATAATCCTTGGCACAACTCGCTGCCACCAACCGCTTCACGGTAACTATTAGCCGAACACACAGACGTGGGATTCAAGATCGAGATAACAGAACAGCCCAAGATTAATTATATAATTTAATCAGCCTAAAGCACACTAGAAACTACAATATATACAATAGGAGATCTACAGAATATACATATGTCAGAGTACAGTTACAGATAAAGCATGGTTTACAAACAGGCATACACAGTTCCAGTAGTTACCTTGTGCGTCTGGCCACAGGGGGGCGCTGTAGACCAGGTTTCCAGGAACTCCCTCACAGGTCTTTCCCAACCAGGCCCCCGAGCAAAAGAACACTGGAAAATGGCCGAAGTAGGGTTATCAACCTGGGCAAATCCAGGTCCCCTCCTACCTTAGTGACCTCAGAGGGAGCACTGCTCCACCCCTGGCTGGAGTTATGGACAAAATCCACAACATGGAATATGGCCATAACTTGGCCTGGGAGCGTCGTAGGCGGACGCCGACGCTCTCATTGTGACAGCTATGAATTTAGCTACAGAACGAGAGGACTCATGACTTGTCTACTAGTTCCCCATTGGCTGATATCACGCCTGGGGTATTTCCCCAGGTCCTGCTCCCATAAAAAGGGTGTGCCAGCATCGTCCGCATGCGGAGACACCATTTTTATGGTTGCCATATTTATCGGAAATATGGCTTGCGAGATATGAACCATTTTTTACTGGAGTCGTCCTGTCTGGATACTTCCAAGCTTGCTAACTAGATAGCAGCCCCTACTACAGGGTCACGGCAGGGAGTCATCCTGTGTCCATTGTTCCCACATCATCTAATCTCCATATCACAGGAGATGGCCATGGGATGTGTTGCTGGGATGTGACACCTTCACAGATGCTGGACATCTGAGAACAAGAAGGGAGGGGGCACTGCCATGGAGTGATGAGAGCGATTATGACTGGAAGTCATAATTCATCTTCATATCCCAGGGTTTGCCTCACAATATATATATATATATATATATATATACACACACACACACACACACACACATACACAAAATATTATATATATATATATATACATATATATATATATATATATATATACACAGCTGTAGAAAAAAATAAAAATTAAGGGACCACTGCAAGATTTTAGGTTATTGTGATTTTTCCCTTTTATAGGTATATTTTTGAGTAATATGTAAATTGTTCTTTTATTCTATAAACTACTGACGACGTCTCCAAATTTCCAAGCAATACATTTTGTATTTATTTTCTGAAAATGAGAAATGGTCAAAATAACAGAACAATGCATTGCTTTCACACCTCAAATAATGCAAAAAAAACCAAGTTCATGATCATTTAGAAACAACAATAATACTAATGTTTTACCTCAGGAAGAGTTCAGAAATCAATATTTTGTGGAATAACCATGATTTTTAATCACAGCTTTCCTGCGTCTTGGCTGCTTTCCTCCAGTCTTTCACACTGCTTTTGGGTGACCTTATGCCACTCCTGGTGCAAAAATGTCAGCAGTTATTCTTTGTTTGATGGCTTGTCACTATCCAGTTTCCTCTTGATTACACTCCAGAGGTTTTTAATGGGGTTCAGGTCTGGAGATTGGGCTGGCCATGACAGTGACTTAAAAAAGGAATGGCAACTGGCAGCTGGGGTGAAGTGCATAGCAAGAACAGTTCGTAACAGGCTCCTAGAGGTAGGGCTCAAGTCATGTAAAGCTAGAAAAAAGCCTTTCATCAATAAGAAGCAAAAGAGAGCCAGACTGAAGTTTGGCATAGACTGTAAGGATTGGACTATAGAGGACTGGAGTAAGGTAATCTTCCCTGATGAGTCTAATTTTCAGCTTTGCCCATCACCTGGTCGTCTAATGGCTAGACAGAGACCTGGAGAGGCGTACAAGCCACAGTGTCTTGCACCCACAGTGAAATTTGGTGGAGGATTGGTGATGATCTGAGGATGCTTCAGCAAGGCTGGAATTGGGCAGATTAAACTTTGCGAAGGACGTATGACTCAAGCCGCATACATGTAACTAAAATTGTTGAAAAATATCAACAATCTCAAGGTTACAAGTTCATCTCTAGATATCTTTGATGTTCCTTTGATAATGAAGCCTGGTTGTTATTAGGGGGTAATAACGTAGAGATGAAGAAGACGAGTATCAAAGCATTATACTAGATCACAGGTCTCCCAATTGTGGCTCCCCAGTTGCTGCAGAACTACATCTCCCAGCATGCAGGCAGAGGATTATTACAACTTATCTCTATAGTCTCTGCTCTGTACAAAATCCGTCTGGGTTAAGAGAAGGGTCAGCCTCCCGAGAGGAGGTGACATTGCTTAATGTGTAGGGGACCTAACATTTGCGTACCAGCTGAGGAAACTCGTATTGTCTTGGTCTGGCTACTACGCAGTATAGATGTGACAAATTTGGAGGGGTCACGTTATTGGGAACATGACCACTGAAAATATTGGTCCAGCGCTCTGGCTGAGAGCAGGGATTTGGAGGTTGAAAAGGTGGAAAATCCCCCAAAATTGATTTTTATGCAATCAAAAATAGAGGTAATGAGATAGATACTTCAAATGACAACAATCACAATCAGAGGTGTGAAATACGGCTGCAAAAATCCTCTAGAGACACCAGGAAATCCTCAGAGACAGGGGATAACTTGTGCTTATGTGTTTGGATATTAGGTGTCGCAGATATCTTTACGTTTTGCCACCTTTTTGTTATGTCCTCACTCCTGACATTGCCCTTGTTACGGGCTGATTTCTAGTGACCATATTACAGTTCACACAGGACCTAAAATAAACCTCCCAGTCATTGCTGTAATGGGAGAGAGAACAAACTGGTTTATAAGGAGAGGATTTTTGCCGTGTAAAGGAAACGTGGTTTTATGAAAAGTAATGTACTGGAAGGTGAAGGCATCTTTATATCAGTAAGGGCTTCCTCTATATCCGTCTAATGTCACCAAAAACAGCGCTCGGTGGGCGCTAATACAGGGGTCTGCTGATAGGTTACATAGAAGAGAATACGGCAACTTCTTTACTCCCTCCACTGTCTGCACAAGTGACAGTCATGTGGTTTCTGGCAATAGAAGGTCACAGCGTTTGGTTGCGTAGAATGCTCCCTGACTTTCCATTGTTCCTGCTGTCAGTATTCATTGTACTTGGTAGCTTTCTTGCTGGGTTTCCATCTCTTTCCCTTTAGGACCCAGCAGAGCTCTCCTTCTACCCAGCTGCTGATTATCAGTATTCCCTTTGTGCTTAACACTAGAAGTCCCAGAGAGGGGTGATTTAACAGTTCTACCATTGGAACCCTATGGAGCTCGAAATTTCTGGGACTTCTAGTATACTCCCATCTTCCCTGGACTGGTGCTGGTGATATTATTCAGTTAATTCAAGCTCTGGGTGCAAGCAGGTGGCTTGTATTCATATGTGGTATCGTTGCTAAAGCTTTGCTGAACATCTACCTGAGTCATCTGTGGATAAGTAGTTCATGCATTTTCTCCTGTGTGTCCTCCTTGTGTCTTCTACTGTTTAGTGGGGTTGGCGAAAAGCTCATCCTATCTGTTCCCTATTTAGGGCCCAGCACTAGGGATACCTAGTGTCAGGTATCCGGCTCAGTGCATAGGTGAGGAACCTATCTAGGTTGGAGATGGACCCCAGGGCCCAGCGGTAGGCTTTGTCAGGGGTCACCATCTCCCCCTTCCCTAGACACAGGGTTTCTCTTTCCTTCCCTTTCGCTTGGTACTTCCCCATAACTAGCGTGACACCGCCATGGCCAATTTTTGTTTTGCTTTTTTTCCCTCCCATTCCAAGACCTATAACTTTTTTTTACTTTCCTATCTACATAGTTGTTTGAGGGATTTTTTTTTATCTGTAGGACTCGTTATACTTTTGAATGTCTCCTTTAACTTTACCATATTATGTCCTGAAAGACAGGAAAAACAATTAAAAGTACGGTGAAATACTAAAAAAAACTGCAATCCTTCCATTGTTTGTGTTTTGTGGTAAAAATGACCGGGTAACAAGATACTTCAGGTCACTTGTATAGTTTCTATCACTGTTTTAGTGGTTAAAAAAAATCAAAAGTTTGTAAAAAAAATAAAAAATGAATACATAAATCATAATATTTTTTTTAAGTATATAATACACAAAAATACAGCTGAACAGTCAAAATGATAAGGAGGAATCTTTTTTATTGGAAGTTTTTTTTATTTATTTAAGTTCCTTTAGAGAGTTTCAGCCTGAGATTGTGTAACCTACTACAGTTTTTTTCCTAAAGTATTTTATTTTGGGGCCTTTTCATCGGACAGTGCCTACTTCGGAGCATTTTCCATCAGGAGATGCTGAAAAGAAGTGACATGCAGTTTCTTTTTTTTTCCCGCCAGACGTTTTTCAAAACCCGGAGTGGTAAACGATTCAAAAGAGTGAATATATGAGGAGCAAAGTGGATTTACAATAGAAAAGAATAGTAAGGGTTTTACAAGTGTTTTTTAATTGATTTAAGGATTTTTTTTGGAGCGGACAAACTTCAAAAACTCCGCCGGTCCCCTGCTTTAAATAGGTAACGCTAGTGATCGGCTTTGGTTTCCAAATAGCTCATTAAAATAACTACTTGATTCCGCAGGATCCTCTGGGGCGGGTCTCTAGGATGCTGTGAGCCACACCCCTTTGATAAAGATGAGAAAAATTGCAACTAAATAAGAAGCTCTTTATGTTGGATTTGAAAAAAACCCTTAATACTCAGGGGGGCAGTAGGAATAAAAACTAGTTTTGTTTCATAAGTCCTCTTTAAGCCTGGTGGTGCTGAGTCCTCCAGAATGGGAGCAGTTCACTCGTTTGGCTTTTTTTAGGGGTCATGGCAATGCCCATACCAGCGTATGTCCCCCTACCCTGGCGGGGACGTTGGTTTTTCCACCTTTCTGGTCGTCTTGCGGTGGCTGCCCCGTTCCTTGGTTCCTGCTGCTGTCTCCCAGGGTCTGCACAAACCACAAAGGCATCCTGGGAATGCCCATAGGGTGCGGCAACACCCCTTTTCTTAAATGGCCAGTGCATCCTGACCCGGAAGTGCCTCTCAAGTCAGCTGAGAGGTTTCAGGTATTTAAGGCACTTTTCCCTTTAGGTAAGTGTCGCGGGCGGCAGGGCGCTGCGCTCACCCCGCTCGGGTCCGGCGCTGCTGCTGCTCGGTGGCTCGAGCGGTGGGCCGGATCCGGGGACTCGAGCGGCGCTCCTCGCCCGTGAGTGAAAGGGGTGGTTTGTTGGTGTTTGGGATGTCGGTTTGTGACGCCACCCACGGTGTGTGGTGAGGTTGGGGCACCACCGCTGCTCTGTACCGGGATCCCGGGAGCGATGGCAGGGAGCAGCTGAGATGTTTCTCTCCCCTCCGTGGGTAGGGGGGTTTTGGTAGTCCCGGGGCCCGGAGTTGTTGTCTGTTTGGTGGATTGCGGGGCCTGGCCAGGTGCAGGGTCGCGGGGCAGCGCAGTGACAGACGACACGGTGGTACTTACTCAGCCAGTAACGCACACGGAGTCTCTGGTAAAACAAACGGCTGGATGGACGAGTCCCACAGACGGCTGCGACGGTCACTCCCGGTAGGTTGGCGGTAACTGTCTCTCCCTGCACCGGTGTTATGTTCTTGGCCCCGATCGCTTCCCACCGGTAACCCGCTCCCCAGCGGTAGGTTGGCTAAGGGAGCCCCTGTTTGCCCGCAGGCTCTGGCCCTGGGAGCTCTAGCTCTGGCGGTAGCTTTATCTCCCTCACGGTTTGCCTTCAGTCGGGTCTTTACTGCTGGGAAACCCCGGAGGTTCCCGTCGCTGACGGATTTGACCGGTTTAATGGCGACTCCTAGCCTGGTTGGGGTCCGTAGGCCCTGCCGGATGGTGCTGGCTTCTCGTCGCTCCCCGATCCAGTACCGGCGGGCCACCGCCCGTCCCCGGTCCTTACGGTTGTGCGTCAATCGGCATCTCCTGCAGACGGTTACCACCGTCTGCCAACCTTGCTGTCAGGTGCCCGGGCCACGTACCCGGACACGGCCAGTCAGTTCCTCCACTACTACTTCCCTCTCTCCACTCCAAACTCAACTACTCTTACTTCTCCCGCCTCCAGGACTGTGAACTCCTTGGTGGGAGGAGCCAACCACCTGGCTCCACCCCACCTGGTGTGGACATCAGCCCCTGGAGGGAGGCAACAAGGATTTGTGTCCGACATAGGTGTTCCTAACCGGGGTGTGGGGTGTGTTGTTGCAGTACCTGTGACGTCCTGGCTTGTCCAGGGCGCCACATAGGTGCCTGGGCAACAAGTTCCTATGGTGCTAGTTCTCAAGTCCCATTGTGCTTATGCTGCCATTGTGCTGTGTTCTGCTATTGACTCGTATTTGTGTTTCAGTTCTGCTGTCTGCTGCAGCCATCCACGTTGGCCTCTATCACGATACCCGCCGCTGCAAATACCAACCATGATGCCGCAAGTATTCTCATCGGCCACTGTTACTGCATCCATCCATACCGGTTGAATGCACGACACAGGTTGCTGCTGCTATTACAAGAGACTGTATTGAATCCGTGGCGCCAGATGCTGAGGTACTGCAGATACCCTGGGGCTGCCCTCTGCCAGATCCTTACCAGGGTGTGTACCTGCTGCCACCTCCAGTGGTAGTAAAGACTCGGCAGCCGGTCCAGTTTGCTTCTCCAGGCAAGTGAATGGTACTTTCGGTCCAGTGTACGCACTAATACCGTGCTCGCCCCGCGAGTGTCCATAGAGCATAAAGAACAAGCACAAGAATGAAAAACACCGCACAATATAGACAGGAGACACTGAGCACCCTTTCTTTACATTGACATCCCCCCACTATTACCTCTTCTTTACATTTCAGAGACGCGTGATTCCTTTGTGTTTTAGATTTAAACATCAGTCAAGATATAATGTGAGACATCAAAAAAATGTGTCTGCGATGACAGCCATGGATTCCATTAAATGGGTTTAGTGTCATTACATGAAATATGGCTCAAACGACAAGAGCTCATCGAGACCCTCCATCTCTTAATGTATAGTGCATTAATATTCAGTCCCCGAGCTGTGATCTGGGGATGCCGAGGCTGCAGAGTGATTTAATTATTTTCTTTAAAGGGTACTTTTTTTGTAAAAAAAAAGAAAAACAGCTAGTGACATGTAGTAGCGCCCCCCTCCCTCCAAAAATGCAAAACCTATAGCTGATGTGTACATTCTCACATTGGCACATGAGTTGCAGATCGGGCTCATATTGGGGCGCTTCACTAATTTATGAACTTCACCAATGTAAAAACCAATTGCTCCACTATAGTTTAATTCTGCAGAAGCCCCATTCTCAGGATCAGAGGGACCCCAAATGATGGGCAAGTTATTGTATATCCCATGGATAGGCCATAACTTTCACCCTATCCGCCCCCCTAGATTAAGGGTGAAACATTTATATCATACCCCGTGGAAATTCCTTAAAGGGTTTCTTCCCATCTTCATACAAGCACATTGTCAGATAGTGCTCATAAACACAAGCACTTTTACAATATACAGTTTCTTAAAATTTGCATTCATTCTTGAGAAATTAACACTTTTGTTTATTTCTCGTTGCCTAGGAGACCGACCACCGCTGCTGTATATTGGTTGTAAGCACTGCGCAGAAGTTGACCCACGATTAAGGGGTACTTTGCACGCTGCGACATCGCTACTGCGAAAGTGACGCACATCCGGCGCCGGTAACGACGTCGCAATGTGTAAAGCCTAGCTGCGCCGATAAACGATCGCAAAAGCGTTGTAAATCGGTGATCTGTGTAGCGTCGGACATTTTCATAATGTCGCACCAATAGGAGATACGATGTTGTTCCTCCTTCCTGCGGCAGCACACATCGCTGTGTATGAAGCCGCAGGAGCGAGGAACATCTCCTTACCTGCCTCCACCGGCTATGCGGATGAAAGGAGGTGGGCGGGATGTTTACGTCCCGCTCATCTCCGCCCCTCCGCTGCTATTGGCCGCCTGCCGTGTGACGCTTAATTTAATAATGGCGCTTAATTGGGTATTCTCAATATGGACACCTATTAATCACCTTTTTGTGATCATTAGGGACCCTCATGTATCCAAAATGAACCCTCACCCACCCATCCCCCCTTCTGTTTGGGAGCATATTCTACTAATGCCTGAGGATCCCTGCAGTAGGTTGATAAAAATCCCTTTTATTTTACTTAAATGCATTTAATTTTAACTAAAAATATTTTTTACAATTGGTTGTTTCACTTAAAATATTGCACCTTTTGCCGTCTTATCCCGGGGTTGCACTGCCTATTGCTGATTGTAGAAATAAAGGGAATCTGTCACTGGGTTTTTGTTACCCCATTTGAAAGCAGCATAATCCTGATTCTAGTGGCAGAGATCCTGATTCTAGCGATGTGTCAATTACTGAGCTGCGTAGTATAGTTTGATAAAGTCACTGCAGATCTAGCAGAGCCCTGAATGCTGAGCTCTGTATAACCCCGCCCATACCACTGACTGACAGCTTTCTGTGTACACTGTGTGTGGCGCCCCTGAGTCTCTGGTCGCCACAGGGTACTGCACCTCAGTTAAGGTGCGGTATTCATCTCAGGTAAGAAGGGGTTAATCACCGGTGTTCCACATTCACACTCTTCATACAGCATAGGAGCCTTCTCACAGGGGGGGGGATCGCTAAGGGTAGGCAGGGCGGTGGCCATCACGATCATGGGACTTGCCGGTCACTGAGGCCAGCCACCTAGGGGAACTGGTTTCACTTGGGGTAGAAATAGGCGCAACACACTCACATCAAGGGCAGATCCGTCAGGACCATAGTTCTGGCAAGACATCTCTGGAAAACTTGAACTTTACTAGGCCCGTGGCTTGGAGCAGGAGCTCAGCCAGGGTACCTAACTGCGGAGGCGGACACCCTAGAAATAGGACTCTCTCCTTCTCTCTCAAAACACCGGTGGTGACCCCTTACCGAATCTGGGATTAACCGGAGCCTAACACGGCAGTGACCAGTGTGACTGGGCCGGTAGCTGACGTGAGTAAACTACACCCTGAACCCGCAGAGACTGTGTTGGCTCGTCCTTACCGGCGCCGCCGCCCAACGGCCATTAAAACCCTCATCATCCACCCGGGGCCCGTTCCACCTGTGGGGAGCGACACCATCACGGCTGCCATAACACCTGACCCGGCGAGGAACACGGTAGTGGCGGCTACTGCCTGGCCGCATACCACAGGTGGCAACACAACAAGCCTTTCCTAATACCCCGCTTCCCCCACCATTTACTGTATGCCTCGGGGCAACAGAAACGGGCAAGGCCACCCTGTGACATCGCCTGACCCGACCCGAAACGGCCCGGCAATGAGTAGGTTAACCCCCTTCCCCGTGGGGCGCTACATGTGCTTAGGCAGAAAGCTGCCAATCAGTGGTGGGGGTGGACTAAAATGACTGTAGGTTTACTAGTCTACTAGTGACAACCTCTTGCTGATAAATGAGTGATTTTCTCAAAGCTAGAACAAGCATCCCAGTAAGTGACACATCACTGGAATCAGGGATTTTTTCTCTATTATGCTGCTCACAGATTAGGTGGCAAGAACCTGCTGACAGATTCCCTTTTAACTGAGAGTCTGTAAGTTGGCCCACTATGACGAAATGCCAGGGTTTGTACCTCCATTATCTGTCTTTTCCTGAGCTCCTCTAAGCTGATTTATGACCAAAGCACGCACCAAAGTGGACTGTGCAGAGAATTATGGAGCCTGTAAAAGCCAAACAGTGAAAAATGTTTAGTGAAACCCAATTGTAAAAATATTTTTTAGCGACTTACATGCATTTAATTAAGAAAAAAAATAAAATAAATAAAATATACCGTATATACTGGCGTATAAGACGACTTTTTACCCCCTTAAAATAATGGCTACAGTGGGGGGTCGTCTTATACGCCGGATATACGGGGGGGGTGTGTATATACATATGTACACTGCAGCGTCCAGGGGAGGTGGGGGCAGCAGCTCTGGAGCACAGGGGAACGCTGCGGGCTGCAGCCTTTGATCTCCTGCACCCGCTCATATAATATGCACAGCCGCTGTCCATCTCCAATGGTGCTGAAATCGCACGCAGTGAGGGGCTGGGGCAGCGGTGCATATTATATGAGCCTGCGCCCCCCCTGTGATCGCACATGCCCACCCCTGTGTTAGATTTGGCCCCCAGGCTGCTGCTCATTCTAAAATAAAAAAGCTTTACTTACCCCTGCAGCGTTTCTCCCCGTGTCCCTGCTTCCACTGTGATCAGGCAGAGAGCTCAGGCTGCTGTGCCGATCACATGACCGCACTGACAACCAGGAAGTGGAAGAACAGAAGCACGGAGCCAGACAGGAGGGAGCTCAGAGCTGCAGGAGGTAAGGAAAGAGGGTTTTATTTTACTATGGGCAGCAGCCTGGGGGCCATATCTGACACAGGGGGACTTGTGCGATCTATATAGGGGCCATGGGCAGCACTATGGGGGCGATATCTGACACAGGGGGACTTGTGCGATCTATATAGGGGCCATGGGCAGCACTATGGGGGAGATATCTAACACAGGGGGACTTGTGCGATCTATAGGGGCCATGGGCAGCACTATGGGGGCGATATCTGACACAGGGGGACTTGTGCGATCTATATAGGGGCCATGGGCAGCACTATGGGGGAGATATCTAACACAGGGGGACTTGTGCGATCTATAGGGGCCATATCTGACACAGGGGGACTTGTGCGATCTATAGGGGCCATGGGCAGCACTATAAGGGCGATATCTGACACAGGAGGACTTGTGCGATCTATATAGGGGCCATGGGCAGCACTATGGGGGCGATATCTGACACAGGGGGACTTGTGCAATCTATAGGGGCCATGGGCAGCACTATGGGGGCGATATCTGACACAGGGGGACTTGTGCGATCTATATAGGGGCCATGGGCAGCACTATGGGGGCGATATCTAACACAGGGGGACTTGTGCGATCTATAGGGACCATGGGCAGCACTATGGGGGCGATATATAACACAGGGGGACTTGTGCGATCTATATAGGAGCCATGGGCAGCACTATGGGGGCGATATCTAACACAGGGGGACTTGTGCGATCTATATAGGGGCCATGGGCAGCACTAGGGGGCGATATCTAACACAGGGGGACTTGTGCGATCTATAGGGGCCATGGGCAGCACTATGGGGGCGATATCTAACACAGAGGGACTTGTGCGATCTATAGGGACCATGGGCAGCACTATGGGGGCGATATATAACACAGGGGGACTTGTGTGATCTATATAGGAGCCATGGGCAGCACTATGGGGGCGATATCTAACACAGGGGGACTTGTGCGATCTATAGGGGCCATGGGCAGCACTATGGGGGCGATATCTAACACAGGGGGACTTGTGCGATCTATAGGGGCCATGGGCAGCAGCATGGGGGCGTTATCTAACACGGGAACGTGTGCAATCCATAGGGGACCATAGGCAGCACAGGGGAACGTGTGCCATCACAAGGGGGCTATATTCAATATAAGGGGGCCATATCCAGATTAAGGGGGCTAATTTTAGGATGGGGGGCTATGAGGGACATATACCCTATATGATTTGTTAGAGGGACACTGGCATTATAAGATGGACCCCATTTAACATTAAAAAAAAAAAATTCTCTTTTCCTTCACCAAATTTGGGGGTGCATCTTATAATCAGGTGCGTCTTATAAAGCGAAAAATACGGTATATATCATACAGCAGGGGTCGGGAACCTATGGCTCGCGAGCCAGATATGGCTCTTTTGATGGCCGTATCTGGCTCGCAGACAGGACTCCTACCTGTCTATGGGCAAATGCCGGGGCCCTGGAGAGCCGGGGGGGGCCCACTCGGCCTCGTCAGTTCTCCTGTCCCTTGGCCGGGGCCCACTCGCCTTTATAGTTCTGCTGCCCCCGGCCGAGTTCCGGGGACCGCAGTCCTCGGCAGCAATCTGCGGCGCCGTCACTTTAAGGCGCGCAGACATCCTGTTTTGAATTTCATCTGTGGGCGGAGCTACCGCCTTCTCAGTCCCACAGATGAAGGAGGCGAGCTTCTGTCCGGCGCTGTGTGGGCCCCCTCTCCACCGTGACCTAATCGGGTAAATGCCCTCCCCGCCTCCCCATTATGGGCCCCGGTGAGCTGCTTCTAACCCCCCAGATGTATGCCCTGCCAATCCCCCCCCCCCCCCCCGCCGATGCCGCGGGTGCTGTACCCGCCGAGCCGTGGGTGCAGGCCCCACAGAGCAGCAGAGTTGTGTGTATTTGTCTGTATGTAGTAGAGTTGTATGTGTTTGTCTGTATGTAGCAGAGTTGTATGTGTTTGTCTGTATGTAGCAGAGTTGTATGTGTTTGTCTGTATGTAGCAGAGTTGTGTGTGTTTGTATGTAGCAGAGTTGTGTGTGTTTGTCTGTATGTAGCAGAGTTGTATGTGTTTGTCTGTATGTTGCAGAGTTGTATGTGTTTGTCTGTATGTAGCAGAGTTGTGTGTGTGTGTTTGTCTGTATGTAGCAGAGTTGTGTGTGTTTGTCTGTATGTAGCAGAGTTGTGTGTGTTTGTCTGTTTGTAGCAGAGTTGTGTGTGTTTGTCTGTTTGTAGCAGAGTTGTGTGTGTTTGTCTGTTTGTAGCAGAGTTGTGTGTGTTTGTCTGTTTGTAGCAGAGTTGTGTGTGTTTGTCTGTTTGTAGCAGAGTTGTGTGTGTCTGTTTGTAGCAGAGTGTAGTACCATTGTTTCAGTCCAGTTGTGGCTTTATACAGCAGGGAGGAGCATTCCTTGCTGTACTAAGTGAACATTGGAGCGATTGATCTGTCAATGGCCCTTTAAAAACATATTGTACGGCTCTCGCGGAATTAAAATTAACATGTTGCAATCAAAGCAGACTTTTTTTCATTTGGGAGCGGGGTAGTCTTATACAGTGAGTATATCCCAAATTCTATATTTTTAGGGCAGAAGTTGGGGGTCGTCTTATACGCCCAGTCATCTTATACGCCGGCATATACGGTATACAAATATATATATACAGTATACATATATATTTATACAGTATATACATACATACATGCACACAAGTATATATCAGGTGAAATAAGTATTGAACACATTACCAACATAAATTTCTCACCAGATATCAGTAACAACCCATCCAATCCGCATAGGCAAAGGAATGAAACCATAGATGTCCATAAGTTAAGTTATGTGTAATAATGAGAAATGTCACAGGGAAAAAGTATTGAACACATGAAGAAAGTGAGGTGCAAAAAGCCATGGAAATTAATGACAACAGCTGAAATCTATGATTACAAAGCAATCCTTCCACTTACTGAAAAATAATATCATCTGGTTCAACTGATGGCCTATAAAAAGGTGTCTCATTACCAAGGTGCCACACAAGAAACATCTCACGATTGGTAAAACCAGTGAGCTGTCTCAAGACCTTTGTAACCTTATTGTTGCAAAACATACTGATGGCATTGGTTACAGAAACATTTCTAAACTACTGAAGGCTCCAGTGAGCATTGTTAGGGCCATAATCCGGAAGTGGAAAGAACATCATTTCACCATAAAGCGACAATATCCAGGTGCTCCCTGCAAGATTTCAGACAGAGGAGTGAAAAGAATTGTCAGGAGAGATGTCCAAGAGCCAAGAAGCACCTATGGAGAGCTACAGAAGGACCAGGAATCAGCAGGTACAATTGTTTCATAGCAAACAGTAAGTAATGCACTCTCCCTCCATGGCCTGTATGCACGCTCCTGAATGCATGATCCTGTATACACGCTCACCTCGCAAGACTCCACAGGCCGCTTTACACGCAACGACATCGCTAACGAGATGTCGTTGGGGTCACGGAATTCGTGACGCGCATCCGGCCTCGTTAGCGACGTCGTTGCGTGTGACACATACGAACGACCGCTAACGATCAAAATTACTCACCATATCGTTGATCGTTGTCCGGTCGCTCTAATCCTGATTATCCTTGCTGTTGCAGGACGCAGGTTGTTCGTCGTTCCCGAGGCAGCAAACATCGCTATGCGTAACACCGCAGGAACGAGGAACATCACTGTACCTGCGGCCGCCCGCAATGAGAAAGGAAGGAGGTGGGCGGGATGTTTGGCCCGCCCATCTCCGCCCCTCCACTTCTATTGGGTAGCCACTTAGTGACGCCGCTGTGACGCCGCACGAACCGCCCCCTTTGAAAGGAGGCGGTTCACTGGCCACAGCGACATCGCTAGGCAGGTAAGTACGGGTGACGGGTGTAAGTGATGTTGTGCGCCACGGACAGCGATTTGCCCGTGATGCACAACCGACGGGGGCGGGTACGTTCACCAGTGACATCGCTAGCGATGTCGCTGTGTGTAAAGTGCCCTTTCCACTGAACAAAAAGCAGGTTAAAGTGCGTTTAAAGTTTGCTCAACAACATTTAGCATTTAGACAAGCCTGTGAAATATCGGGAGAACATAGTCTCGTTAGATGAGACCAAACTTGAACTCTTTGAATGCCATTATATATACCATGTTTGGAGGCCAAAAGGCAAATCACCGGACCAACAATGAAGTGTGGAGGTGGGAACATCATGTTGTGGGGCTGTTTTTCATCATACAGAACTGTCAAACTTCATATGATTAAAGGAAGGATAAATGAACAAATGTACACAGGCATTCTTGATAAAAATTTGCTGCCATCTACCAGGATGATGAAGATGAAATGAGGATGGATATTTCAGCAGACAATGATCCCAAACACACAGCCAAGGAAACTCTCAATTGATTTCAGAAAAAGAAAATAAAGCTGAGACAATCACCTGAGCTGAATCCAATAGAAAATGTATGGAAGTAACTAAAGCTCAGAATTCATAGAAGGAGCCAGGACCTGCAGGATGTGAAGTGTGTTTGTGTGGAAGAATGGCCCAAAATTACACCTGAGCAATGCAGGCGATTACTGTCTCCAAAAAGAGGAATAAATGACCCTTGGATAGCCCTAAGTAAATAAAAAAATACATTCCAACATTGGAAAATCGAAACTTTACTGTACAAAATACATTAAATACACAACAATAAAAATTAATTAAAAAGATATACCCCATTAAAAACAGAGAAAAACAAAAAGCAGCGCGGTCACAGAAAAAGTCACATTGTGGCACATTGTACAAAAATTAACGGCATTTTAGAAAAATTCACAAAGCTAAGCACAAAAATGAGGCAGCGATTTTATATGCAAAAAAATAGATAATAGATGCTTTAAAAGCATGAGTAAGCTGAATTCATCCACAGACATATACCAGTAAATATTCATGCAGGCTACACCTCTATGATGCAAAGAAAATAGCCAAAAGTTATGTCAATATATTATAAAAGTCAGTGACATGCTATAGGGAAAAAATATATCAGTTGGCTACCAAGCAATCAAATAATAATCCTCAACAAAAAAGTGTGTACCGAGCATAGCCAAACATGTAGCCAAACATATAGCCTCAAGAAAGTGCTAGTGCCGGTAAAGTGGTTTTATAGGGGGAAATACCTACACCTATGACCAGGGGCTTGTATCCACCACAGGATGCCATAATGTATAAGCCACTGTTCAGACCACACTGACCAGTACCCCTATGCGCTTCGTCAGGAGGCCCTCCAGGATATGAAGAATGTTTGTGTGGAAAAATCTACCAAATCCCAACAGAGCAATGCATGTACAGTATAGACCAAAGGTTTGGACACACCTTCTCATCTCTAGAACAACTGTTAAGAGGAGACTTTGTGCAGCAGCCTTCATGGTAAAATATCTGCTAGGAAACCACTGCTAAGGACAGGCAACAAGCAGAAGAGACTTGTTTGGGCTAAAGAACACAAGGAATGGACATTAGACCAGTGGAAATTTGTGCTTTGGTCTGATGAGTCCAAATTTGAGATCTTTGGATCCAACCACCGTGTCTTTGTAGAAAAAGTGAACGGATGGACTCTACATGCCTGGTTCCCACCGTGAAGCATGGAGGAGGAGGTGTGATGGTGTGGGGATGCTTTGCTGGTGACAATGTTGGGGATTTATTCAAAATTGAAGGCATACTGAACCAGCATGCCTACCACAGCATCTTGCAGCGGCATGCTATTCCATCCGGTTTGCATTTAGTTGGACCATCATTTATTTTTCAACAGCACAATGACCCCAAACACACCTCCAGGCTGTGTAAGGGCTATTTGACTTTGAAGGATAGTGATGGGGTGCTACGCCAGATGACCTGGCCTCCACAGTCACCAGACCTGAACCCAATCGAGATGGTTTGGGGTGAGCTGGACCGCAGAGTGAAGGCAAAAGGGCCAACAAGTGGTAAGCATCTCTGGAAACTCCTTCAAGACTGTTGGAAACCATTGCCGGTGACTACCTCTTGAAGCTCATCAAGAGAATGCCAAGAGTGTGCAAAGCAGTAATCAAAGCAAAAGGTGGCTACTTTGAAGAACCTCGAATATAAGACATATTTTCAGTTAAACTTAATTCCACATGTGTTAATTCATAGTTTTGATGCCTTCAATGTGAATCTACAATTTTCAGAGTCATAAAAATAAAGAAAACTCTTTTGAATGAAAAGGTGTGTTCAGAGGTGTCACAAACCACCGGGGGGGTCACTCAGAAATCCCCCGCGCTGGCTACCAGTACGTCACAATCGGGGGGTAACAAGTGGGGGTCACCCCTCCTTTATACCTCCCGACCGACAGACAGAGCACGTGACGCGCTCTCTAGCGCCCCTCTTATAGTCAGGCCAATTATGGAATTGCCCGACCATAAGCAAGGAGGCCGCTATACTACTTATGCCGATTATTGAAGGGTCCCCGGTGAGAGTAAGGTATATATTCCCCCGACCTCCGCGGGCGGAATATATAAAATCTCCCCGAATCTCACTGGCCTCCACACAATAATCCTTGGCACAATTCGCTGCCACCAACCGATTTACGGTAACTATTAGCCGAACACACAGACGTGGGATTCAAGATCGAGATAACAGAACAGCCCAAGATTAATTATATAATTTAATCAGCCTAAAGCACACTAGAAACTACAATATATACAATAGGGAATCTACAGAATATACATATGTCAGAGTACAGTTACAGATAAAGCATGGTTTACAACATGTATGCAATTCAATCAGTTACCTTGTGCGTCTGGCCACAGGGGGGCGCTGTAGACCAGGTTTCTAGGATCCTTCCCACAGATGTTTCCTACACGTGCCCCCAGCGAAAAGAACACTGGAAAATGGCCGAAGTAGGGTTATCAACCTGGACAAATCCAGGTCCCCTCCTACCTTCGTGACCTCAGAGGGAGCACTGCTCCACCCCTGGCTGGAGTTATGGACAAAATCCACAACATGGAATATGGCCATAACTTTGCCTGGGAGCGTCGTAGGCGGACGCCAATGCTCTCATTGTGACAGTTATGAATTTAGCTACAGAACGAGGGGACTCATGACCTGTCTGCCAGTTCCCCATTGGCTGATATCACGCCTGGGGCATTTCCCAATGTCCTGCTCCCATAAAAAGGGTGTGCCGGCATCGTCCGCATGCGGAGACACCATTTTTATGGTTGCCGTATTTATCGGAAATATGGCTTGCGAGATATGAACCATTTTTTACTGGAGTCGTTCTGTCTAGCTAGTTCCATAGCCTTGCTAATGAGATACAACTCTTGTTACAGGGTGACGGCAGGGAGTCATCCTGTGTCCATTGTTCCCACACCACCTCATCTCCATCATCTCCATATCACAGGACATGGCCATGGAGGTGTAAGTGGAACACTGAGAACAAGAAGGGAGGGGGCACTGCCAGGGAGTGATGAGGGATTATGACTGGAGTCATAATTCATCTTCATATCCCGGGATTTGCCTCACACCTCCCCCCTTTTGAGGGCGCTAGGGGGCAGCACACTCCGGTGTTCCCCCGTGCGCCCGTCCGCGACCTCTCCTTGTCGGGACAGCCCGTCTGCGTTACCGTGGTCACGGCCCCTTTTGTGGCGAATGGTGAAGTTGTATTGCTGGAGCGCAAGGCTCCATCGCAACAATCGCCCATTCGTCCCAGAGACGGTGTGCAACCAGCTGAGGGGATTGTGGTCCGTCTCCACGATGAAGTGGCGCCCGCATAGATAGGGTTGCAGACGCTGCAGGGCCCACACTATGGCCAGGCACTCCTTCTCCATCGTGGAATAGGCAACTTCCCTTGGTAACAGCTTCCTGCTCAGGTACAAGACTGGGTGCTCTTGGCTCGCAGAGTCCACCTGGCTGAGCACCGCACCGAGGCCGAAGTCACTGGCGTCGGTCTGTACTACAAACGGCCGCGTGAAGTCGGCTGCCTGTAGCACGGGCGGGCTGGACAGGGCGTCCTTTAGGGCCCGGAAGGCTGTCTCGCAGTCCATTGTCCAATCGACTGCAGAGGGCAGCTTCTTCTTGGTGAGGTCCGTCAAGGGCTTTGCCAGGCTACTATAGCATGGAACAAACCTCCTATAGTACCCAGCGGTCCCCAAGAAGGACATCACCTGCTTCTTGGTCCTGGGGGTGGGCCAGGATGCGATGGCTTCCACTTTCTCAGGCTCGGGCTTCAGTGTTCTCCCACCTACCCGGTGACCGAGGTACTGGACCTCGCTCATGGCCAGCTGACACTTTCCCGGCTTGATGGTCAAACCTGCCCGGTGGATCCGCCTGAGCACCTGTGCTAGATGCTCTAGGTGGTCCTCCCAGGTGGGACTGAAGACGGCAATGTCATCCAGGTACGCGGCCGCGTACCCTTCAAGTCCCTTGAGCAGGGTGTTGACCATCCGCTGGAAAGTGGCAGGGGCATTCCTCATCCCGAATGGCATCACCGTGGACTCGTACAGTCCAAATGGGGTAATAAAGGCAGAGCGTTCCCTGGCCTTGCGAGTCAGGGGGATCTGCCAATATCCCCGGCTCAGATCCATGATGGTCAGGTACTGAGCCCCGGCCAACTGATCGAGCAGGTCATCGATGCGTGGCATTGGGTACGCATCGGCGACCGTGACCGCATTGAGCCCCCTGTAGTCCACGCAGAACCGAGTGGTTCGGTCCTTCTTAGGGACGAGGACTACAGGCGAGGCCCAAGCGCTGTTGGATGCCTGGATCACCCCCAGCTTCAGCATCTCGTCAATCTCCTGGCGCATGTGTTGCTGCACCTCCAGGGAGACCCGATATGCTGAACGCCGGATCGGGGGATGATCCCCAGTGTCCACGTGATGGACAGCCAAGTCAGTCCTTCCGGGCTGGTTGGTAAACAACCCCCGGAAGGGGAGGAGGGTGGCCCACAGCTGGGACCGTTGGTCTTCCAAGAGCTGGTGGCCAACCTCCACATCCTCAATGGATCCGCCTGCCCTAACCTGGGCTAGCATATCCAAGAGGGTTTCCGCTTCTCCCTCCTCGGGCAGGTTGCACACGGGGAGCGCACATGCCTCCCGCTCATGATGTGCCTTCATCATGTTCACAGGGAAGGGCTTCCGCCTTCCACGGGCAGGGTCCAGGGTGACCAGGTACGTTACAGGGTTGAGCTGCTGGTACACGAGGTATGGGCCTTCCCAGGCTGCCTGAAGCTTGTCCTGTGGTACGGGGACCAGTACCCACACCTTTTGACCCACTTGGTAGGTCCTCTCACAAGCGTTCTGGTCGTACCAACGCTTCTGATCGGCCTGGGCTTGAGCCATATTGTCGTGTACCAGTTGCGTCAAGGCCTGCATTTTGTCCCGGAAGCGCATGACATACTCGATAACCGACACTCCAGGGGTGGCCAAATCCCCTTCCCAAGCCTCTTTCACCAGAGCCAGGGGGCCCCGCACACGTCGCCCGTACAGGAGCTCAAACGGTGAGAATCCTGTTGAGGCCTGTGGAACCTCCCGGTAAGCAAATAACAGGTGTGGGAGATACCGCTCCCAGTCACGCCCATGGGAGTCGACCAACATCTTAAGCATCTGCTTTAAGGTGCCATTGAACCGCTCGCACAGGCCATTAGTCTGTGGATGGTACGGGCTGGCCACCAGATGTCGCACCTGGACTTGCTTACAGAGGGCCTCCATCAGCTGGGACATGAATTGGGTCCCCCGGTCAGTGAGCATTTCCTGGGGAAAACCCACTCGGGAGAAAATCTCCAGCAATGCGGTGGCCACCTTGTCAGCCCGAATGGACGACAAGGCCACTGCTTCTGGGTACCGGGTGGCATAGTCCACTACCGTCAGTATGAAGCGTTTCCCGGAGCTGCTGGGGATGGCCAGCGGGCCGACCAGATCCACAGCCACCCTCCTGAAAGGCTCATCGATGATGGGCAGAGATACCAGTGGGGCTTTGGGGCGTGGCCCCGCCTTCCCCACTCTCTGACAGGTTTCACACGAACGGCAGTAGGCAGCCACATCGGCCCCCATTTTTGGCCAGTAGAAATGCTGGTTTAACCTGGCCTTGGTCTTAGCGATCCCTAGGTGTCCGGCCATCGGAATCTCATGTGCGATCCGCAACAACTCCGTCCGGAACGGATAGGGTACCACCAACTGTCGGTCCCTGGGCCACGCCTCCGGTGAACCCTGCTGGACCGTGGCCCGGTACAGCCGTCCTTGGTCCCAGACCACTCGCTCCGGGTCCGAGTCCGAGGGAGGCTGTGCCGCCTGCTCCTTAAGAGCTTTCAGGCTGTCGTCAGCTTCTAACGCTGCCTGAAACCCCTGACTAGATGTGGCCAGAATCGACGAGACTGTCACATCTTCAGTCAGTACCCCGGGACCTGTGTCCTGGCCTCCACCTGACTCGGCTGCCACTTGGTCAGAAGGGGAAGAGCTATCGGACCTCCGGGAGGCCCCTTGGCTTCCAGCACTCCCACTGCGGGTGACAGCGGCCACAGCCGCTGCGACCGTGGGTCGTGCCTGCTCCTCCTCCGTTCCTGACCAAGTCGCCGGTTCAGGCAGACCTACCTGGCTTCCTGACACCCCGGTTGTGGGGGAACCATGCACCGAGATCTTACCTGGGAGCACTTCCGCTCCTGGACCGGCCCCAATCTCACCTGCCTGTTCCCCTCCTGCAGCAACAGAACCCCGCTGTGAAATCTCTGGGGACCCCACATTTGCTGTGGTAGCCCCCACCCCACACACTGGTCCTCCCCCTGCAGCACCCTGCTCTCTGCTTATCCCTGCAGAGGGCAACAGATCCCAGCTCACAGGCTGGTTACTTGTAGAGGCATTGTCACACCTTTCTCTGACCCCCTCCCCTGTCACAGCTGCAGCTGAGTGTGTGTCTATGGTGTCTATGCAAGCAGAAATATCAGAGTTCACTCCCTCCTCCCTTACATCATTCATAGATAACACATTAACATTGTTAGGAGTCATGTCAGTACGGGCTGAAGGTTCAGCCCTTGGGGGGGGCCCAAACTGGGAGGTTATCTGCCCCAAATCTGTCCCAAGTAGCACGTTTGCAGGGATCCGATCAGTTACCCCCACCTCCCTCACCCCCCGCCCTGCGCCCCAGTCCACATAAATGTCAGCAACAGGCAGCGCCGGGTCAGTGCCTCCAATCCCGGAGACAGCGAGGGTTTTTCCAGGGATCAAGTCTTGGGGGGACACCATCTCAGGCCGCACCAGAGTCACCTCCGAGGCGCTGTCTCGCAGTCCTATGGTCACAGACCGGCCGACGGTGACAGGTTGGAAGCTGTCCAGGGACCTACCACCACCCCCACCCACACAATACACCTTGGGCGGCCCTTGGGACGGGGACGGAGCCGGGGCCTTGGGACGCTGAGGGCACATGGCCTTAAAGTGTCCAGGTAGGTTGCACTGGTGGCACCGTCTTGGTTCCGCCACGGGCCTGGAGAGGGGAGTTGAGGGGGACACCCCCTGCAGTCTAGGGGCAGGTGGGGCAGTCGCAGAATTCATCTTACCCCCTCTCCAGGTGCTGCTGGTGGCTGCTCTCCTGGCTTCAGGAGCCCGATTGTTGGTGTAGTCATCGGCCAGGGCAGCTGTAGCCGTGGACCCCTTTGGCTTCTGGTCTCGGATGAGCTGGCGGAGATCCTCAGGGCAGTTCCACAAGAGTTGCTCCGTGATGAACAAGTCCAGGATCTCCGGTCCGGTGGAAAGCTGCAGGCCTTGGGTCCAGTGGTCGGCAGCTCGGGCAAGTGCCCGCCGGTGGTCAGCCCAGGAGTCCTTTGGTCCCTTCTGTAGGCTCCGGAACTTCTTGCGGTAGGACTCTGGAGTGAGGTTGTACTGTTGGATCAGGGCCCGCTTGATGGTGTCGTAGCCCTGATCTGCCTCAGCAGGCAAGTCCCCAAGGATATCCAGGGCCTTACCCCTTAAACGGGGGGTCAGGTATTTGGCCCACTGGTCCTTGTCCAGATGGTGCTGCAAGCAAGTCCGTTCAAAAGCAGTCAAGAAAGAGTCCAAGTCTCCATCCTTCTCCAGCACTGGGAAGTCCTCAACACGGACCTTTGGAAGTTTGGTGTCTCGAAGGTCACATGTGGCTGATGAGGGCCGGAGCTGAGCTAGCTGCAGCTGGTAGTCACGGTCTGCCTGTCGCTCTCGCTCTTCACGCGCTGCCTGCCGCTCTCGCTCCGCAGCCTCACGCTCTGCGTGCCGCTCCGCAGCCTCAGCGTCACGCGCTGCCTGCCGCTCTGCCCTGCGCTCTGCCAGGAGTTCCTTGTAGCCCTTCTGGTCTCCAGCCTGGAGAAGGGCCATAGCCATTTGAAGAAGGCTATCCGAGCCTCCCAGGCTCGGTGGAATGGCACGTGGTGATCTGCGGCCCGCTGCAGAGCTAGGCGATTCACTGTCCCTTTCAGAGCGGAGGGCTGGCATCTGGCTCGTTGAGGAACCTTGGGTGAGCTCCTCCTCATCTTGTCCAGCAGTGCCAGGTTGCGCAATGTCCTCGGCAGAACGGTTTTCTGGCGTCGAGCTCCTGGAGGACTCGTGGGCAACCTCCTCATTGCTGTCCACAGCACCGTCCTCCCTCTCTTCGGCTCCTGCCTTAGCATTGGCCAGTTGCATAGCTCTGCTCCTGGTGCCATCAGCCATTCTTGCAGACTTTTGGTCACTGACACAGAACTGACACCTGATGCCTCCACACACCTTACAGTATCTGCACTCTGACACTCTAGTGTTGAGCTAGTCTGAAGACCCCAGCAGCCACAGCTGCTGCAGGCAGTCTTTAGTGTCTGGGAGTATGGGTCTCACACTCACACACACTATTATCTCGATCCCACCGCTGCCACCAATATGTCACAAACCACCGGGGGGGGTCACTCAGAAATCCCCCGCGCTGGCTACCAGTACGTCACAATCGGGGGGTAACAAGTGGGGGTCACCCCTCCTTTATACCTCCCGACCGACAGACAGAGCACGTGACGCGCTCTCTAGCGCCCCTCTTATAGTCAGGCCAATTATGGAATTGCCCGACCATAAGCAAGGAGGCCGCTATACTACTTATGCCGATTATTGAAGGGTCCCCGGTGAGAGTAAGGTATATATTCCCCCGACCTCCGCGGGCGGAATATATAAAATCTCCCCGAATCTCACTGGCCTCCACACAATAATCCTTGGCACAATTCGCTGCCACCAACCGATTTACGGTAACTATTAGCCGAACACACAGACGTGGGATTCAAGATCGAGATAACAGAACAGCCCAAGATTAATTATATAATTTAATCAGCCTAAAGCACACTAGAAACTACAATATATACAATAGGGAATCTACAGAATATACATATGTCAGAGTACAGTTACAGATAAAGCATGGTTTACAACAGGTATGCAATTCAATCAGTTACCTTGTGCGTCTGGCCACAGGGGGGCGCTGTAGACCAGGTTTCTAGGATCCTTCCCACAGATGTTTCCTACACGTGCCCCCAGCGAAAAGAACACTGGAAAATGGCCGAAGTAGGGTTATCAACCTGGACAAATCCAGGTCCCCTCCTACCTTCGTGACCTCAGAGGGAGCACTGCTCCACCCCTGGCTGGAGTTATGGACAAAATCCACAACATGGAATATGGCCATAACTTTGCCTGGGAGCGTCGTAGGCGTACGCCAATGCTCTCATTGTGACAGTTATGAATTTAGCTACAGAACGAGGGGACTCATGACCTGTCTGCCAGTTCCCCATTGGCTGATATCACGCCTGGGGCATTTCCCAATGTCCTGCTCCCATAAAAAGGGTGTGCCGGCATCGTCCGCATGCGGAGACACCATTTTTATGGTTGCCGTATTTATCGGAAATATGGCTTGCGAGATATGAACCATTTTTTACTGGAGTCGTTCTGTCTAGCTAGTTCCATATATTTGCTAATGAGATACAACTCTTGTTACAGGGTGACGGCAGGGAGTCATCCTGTGTCCATTGTTCCCACACCACCTCATCTCCATATCACAGGACATGGCCATGGAGGTGTAAGTGGAACACTGAGAACAAGAAGGGAGGGGGCACTGCCAGGGAGTGATGAGGGATTATGACTGGAGTCATAATTCATCTTCATATCCCGGGATTTGCCTCACAAGAGGACTTCCTGTTCCTGTCCTGGCTGAGGTGGAAGCTTAGAGGAGAATCTCCTGCCACCCCTCACAGAAACCGACTAAAAACAGACCCCCCGGACGAGCCACCAAACAGAGAGCAGCACAGGAGGTTACCTAAAGCAGACAGCTATGGAAAGGTACCTCCTGAGAAGCTCTGGGAGCGGTGAATCAGCCTGGAGAAGCTTTGATATGGACAGAGGAGAAGATAAGATAATGGCACCGAGCCTGATGGGGGAGGAGCCTGAACGCATGGTGAGAGACACAGAAAAGCAAACACAGAGCTGGAAGGGGAGAGATAAGGGAGATATGAGCGAGGAGACAGGAGATAAGGAAGATATGAGCGAGGAGTCACAGGAGGACACAGCAGGAGAGAGGTGGATGCAGGGGACTGATGATGGTGGATCGCAATGGGAGGATGAAGGAGATATGGAGGCAGAGGGGAGAGAGGATGCAGACAAAGCAGGGCAGCTCAAAGACACAGCATGTTGGAGTATGAAACTGACAAACAGCACAGGGAGATTAATCCCACTCAGACTCACAGGAAGTCAAATGCAAGAATTCATAGTACCCCTTCCAAAGGAAACAAAAAGCAGCCTACTACACCAACATCACAAGCCTGCAAGCTATTGGGGGATGGAGGTGGTGGCCCAGTCCAGACAAAGAGAACTAAGAAAACAGCACCACCTGCAGGCCAAGACAAGTACACACAAAAGCTTAATGTGGACTATAAAAAACTGGCTGAAGAAGTGACATCACACTTGTCAAAAGAGGTTAAAGTGGCTATTGAGGCAGCCATACAAACATCATTAGCTAATATGCAAAAACAGATAAATGCCCATGCCTCTAGACTGGCAGAATCAGAGCAGAGAATATCTGACTCCGAGGAGACAATACTGGCTATGCAGGCACAAATAGCAGCTCTAGCAAAATCTAATGAATACTTGAAGGATAAAGCAGACGATTTGGAAAACAGATCGAGACGAAACAACCTACGTATAGTCGGTTTGCCAGAGTCTGTATCGATTGGACAGTTGGATAATATATGCGAGTTGGAGCTACCGCAGGCCCTGGGCATAAAGGCGAAATTCAGAGTTGAAAGAGCCCACAGAGTGGGTCCACTGAGACACCAGGAGGCGAATAAGGGAGAGGGCCAAAACTCAAACAAGAATACCCCGATAAGAGCCAGGCAGGTGATTGTCAAATACCTTGATTATAAGCATAAGGAGGAAATATTGAGGGCCTTTAGAGAACGAAAGCGTCCACTACAATATCAAGGCAACAGACTGCTAATTTTTGGGGATTATTCAGCGGAAGTATCCAGAAGGAGAAAAGAATTTACCAAAATTTGCTCATTTCTGTACAACAAAAAAGTAAAGTGCCAGCTATTATACCCTGCTACACTGAAAGTTAGAAACCCCAATGGCTCGTTTGTATACTGCAAGGACTACAAAGAAGCAGAAAACATTCTCATGGCAGAGCTCAACAAGACTAGGTCAGAAAGGCAAGAAAAAGGAGCTAGTGGAGAAGGGAATAATAGAAGAGGATCCCCCACAAGCTCAGGAAGAGATGTGGGACGTCTTGGGGGACAAAAGCAAGTCGAGACCAGGGAGGAAAGGAGGCCAAGCCCGGGTCGACAGCATAATTCTCGCCTGGAACACAGGAACCAACCCTTGGAGAGAAACCATGATACCTGAACTGGAACTCGCTCATTGTTTTTCCTTTTTTTGCCTGTTTTTTTTTTTTTTTTTTCTCTCTTCCCAAACAGGGAGAGGCGTTGAGGAGGATGCATTACGGAGAGAGGGTTGGGGAGGTGAGAGGAGGAGGGGGAAGGGAGAAAAGAGAGGAAAACATCCCAAAGTCTGGGTCCTCTTCCCCCCCCTCTCTTTTTTTTTTTTTTTTTTTTTTTTTTTTTTGTTCTTCTCCTTTCTTTCTCCATCTTCTCTCCCCTTGGTCTTTTTTTTTTTTCTTTTTTTCTTTTTCTCCTTTGTCCAGGAACATCATCCAAATTCAAATGAAGTGGGCCTGTTCTGGGCGGACTGATGGCTACCTGGAGTCAGAGATAAGTAGGACTGGAGAATCTTGCTGAGGTTTTGACATACTGTGCTAATTTTTGCATAATTTTCAAAGGCTTATTCAAGTTAGTCCGGGGATAGAACATATATTTTTTGGGGGGTGATTAGGGAGCTACATATTTTGGCTAGGAATAGGGGAGCTCACCAACGTGGCGGGAAGCGCCGTGGATTTCTCGGAAGGGAAAATATGTTTTACAGTTACATGCTTTTTGTTGTATTTGTTATATTTGCAAGGTGGGGAAAGGGAGTGTCGATTTTGTGGTACCAACTGTGATTCTAGTGTCGAACATCTCGTCTTCCTTGATGCAGGGGCCCATAGGGGAGGGAGTAGTAAAAGCAGAATACACAGGTTAACATGATACAGATAACTACGTGGAATGTTAAAGGGCTGAGATCACCTAACAAACGAGCAATGATATTGAGACATCTGAAAAGACTAAAGACAGACATTGCCTTATTACAGGAAACCCACTTGGGGGGGGAGGACTTTTTCCGCATGAAGAAACATTGGGTGGGCACCGTTTACGGGGCAGCGGCACAAGGTAGAAAAGCGGGCACTATGATTCTAATAAATAAACAATTCAGTCATGAGGTAGTGGCACATGAGGCAGACGACCATGGAAGGTGGCAGCACTTAACAATCGTTAGTCCAGCGGGTAAACTCAGTATTTATAATGTCTATGGCCCAAATTCACAACAAATCACATTTCATGATGACATAAAGGCCACCATATTAGCAGATGGGGAGGCTAACATTATAGTGGGAGGCGATTTTAACACTGTCCCAGACTCAGCTGAAGATAGGAGGAGGGGCGAGGAAGGGACAGCTAATGTGGGCAGGAGTTTAGACAATAGGGATGTAACATTAGAAGACGTAGGACTGAAAGACATCTGGAGACTAACTCACCCACATGACAGAGAGTATACACACTTCTCTCACCCTCATGATAGCTGGTCACGTATTGATCAGTTCTGGATCTCGCAAGACTTACTGAGTGGAACGCAAGATTGTGTGATAGAGAATATGGTGATCTCTGATCATAGTCCGGTGAGATTGGGCATTAGAGAGAAATTCAGGAGAGGTACAGATATCATATGGAGATTCCCATCGTTCCTTCTCAGGCAAGATAATTTCCATAAGGTGCTACAGGAGTGGTGGGGAGAATTCGCAGAGGACAATAAGGAACATAGAGAGTCCCCAGTGATATTTTGGGAAACGGCAAAAGCGGTCCTAAGGGGCCGTCTGGTGGGGTACGCAGCCATGATCAAACGGAAAACCAATGAGAATTATAATTTCCATAGTGAAGCAGTACGGGTAGCATATACAAATTATGTGACAAATAGATCTCCCATGACAAAAGGCAGATGGTTGGAGGCAAAAGAGGGATTTGACGAATGGGCCAAAAAAAAGGAACAACTATTCTGGTCGCACAAGGAGGTTGACTTACATAGGTTTGGCAACAAGGCGGGAAGGATGTTGGCCAATCTGGCAAGGGGCAGCAGAAAGATGACAGTGATCTCTAAACTGAAAACAAAGGGGGGAGAGGTGACTACGGATCCTAAGGACATTAATAAACTGTTGGGAGATTACTATAGAAAACTATATGGGTCAGGGAATAACGACATGACTGATGAGGCAGAGTGGCTAAGACAAGCCCAAATGCCTAGCTTGACGGAGGAAGATTTGAGTGCCTTAAACACAGATATCACAGTAGAGGAGGTGACGAGAACAATTGGGGAGCTTAACACCAACAAGGCACCGGGACCTGACGGTTTCAATAGTGAATTCTATAAGGCTCTGAAGGATCTGATCTCGCCGGATCTAACCTCAGTCTTTAATGCTTTCCTGGGAGGGGCGGAAATACCCAAAAATTCCAACATAGCATATATTAAATTACTCCCCAAGGGAACCAAGGACCTGGATGATCCCTCTAGTTATAGACCTATATCGCTCATAAATCAGGATTTAAAAATTATGTCCAAGATCATGGCTAATAGACTGGCCGAGATCTTACCTAGGATCATTACGAATCACCAGGTGGGGTTTATCAAGGGGAGAAATGCCGTTACCAATATCCGAAAGACAATTCTAGTGGTAGACGCGGTTAGACTGGGTCTCACTGAGGGAGGGGCTAGACCTGCCCTAGTTACACTTGACGCAGAAAAAGCGTTTGATAATGTAAATTGGGGGTGGTTAGACAGGGTAATGGAGGCCATAGGGATTGTAGGCAAGATGAGACTTTACATTAGAAACCTTTATGCCAACTCGGGAGCTAGGGTACACACTCCGGGCTTTCTATCAGACGTGTTCCCTTTGATGAAGGGAACAAGACAGGGCTGCCCATTATCTCCTATTTTATTCAACCTGGCAATCGAGCCGTTGTCAAGAATACTACAGGGACAAAATAGCTTTAAAGGAATCAAGATAAGGGGTTCAGAAGTAAAGACAGCGCTTTTTGCTGATGACATCATACTTTATATGGGGGACCCCGGTGCGGATTTGCCACAGACTCTTGCCTTGATTGAAAAATTTGGCTCATTCTCCGGTTTCAAACTGAACAAAAAAAAATGCGAGATCATGTTCCTAAAGGGGCATTATGGGACAATGGGGGGACAAATAAGGGATGGCTGTCTATGTGGAATTCCTATAGCACAATCTTCAATTAAATACCTGGGAGTGCATATAGGAAGATCGGTGGAAACAATCTATAACTTGAATTATGGACCGCTAATCAGGAAAATTATAGTTCAATTAAAGGGATGGAAAGGTCTGCCACTTCCATTACTGGCAAGATGCCACCTGATAAAAATGATGAGCTTTCCTAGGCTGCTGTATCCCTTCCAGACAATCCCGCTATTGCTAAAACTAAAGGATGTGAATAAGCTCAACTCCGCGTATACAGAATTTCTGTGGAGGGGAAGGAAACCCAGAATAAAGCTGCGTACGCTGATGAAGTCAGCAGAGGAGGGAGGTCTAAACTTTCCAGATGTCCAAGGGTATAATCTTGTATGTATCATGAGGCATGTAATTGATTGGGTGAGAGGAACGAGTAGGCACTCAGATCATGCGATGGAAACTAAATATGCGTCACCGTGGGATCTGACGTCCATTCTGCACTCCCCACTATCCAGGGTTGAAGGGCACATAAGGAACTCAATTATATTCCGAGACACCATGCTAACATGGAAGTCGGTAAGGAAAAAACTGGGGCTCTCATGGAAAGTGTCCAAGTACTTGAACCCCTGGGCATTCCCAAATTTTCCCCTGGGACGAGAAAACAAGCTATTTACTAGATGGAAAGAGAGGGGAGTCAGGAGAATGATAGATGTTATGAATGTGGAGGACAGGAGGTGGATGACAGGTCGGGAAGTGTTGGATAAGTACAACCTTAATAGCTCACATGTCATCCAGTATGAACAATTGAAACATGGAATAATAGGAGACCTGGGTGTGGTTGGAAGAGAGCTGAACAGAAGTTCGATTGATGAGTTACTGGAATGTGATATAACAAGTATAAATGTCTCTAAAATTTATCGATCGCTAAGGGGGGTGCTTATCTCTCGGGAGGATAGTCGGACTTTAAAAGCGTGGGGGAAACAATTGGGAAGGGAAGAAGTGGTGGATGATATACTGAGAGGATGGGTACAAGTGCGGAAACACATTACCAATGAGAGATGGAGAGACACTCAATTCAGAATTCTACATAGGGCCATTATAGGTTTCAACATACCAGGTAGGGATAGGTGGTGTCCTAAGTGTCAAAAAGAAAAAACGGATATGCTGCATGGGCTATGGGAATGTGAGACAATCGCTAGGTTCTGGAACCAAGTCAGACTATTTGCCCAGTCAACATGGGGAATTTTCAGCAAACTAGACTTAATGGTGTGGATTTTCCACTCCTTTGAGGGAGGAGTAGGAGGAGGACCGAGCACGCAGGAAAAGAGGAAATACGCAATAATGCATGACATAGCCATGATAGCTAAGCGTTGCATCTTAAAACACTGGATTCAAAGGGAGGGCCCATCCATAAAGGAGGTTGTGGGCGAACTACACAACCTTCTGAAGTGGGAAAAACTAGAAGCGGAGAGGGATAAAGATGGGTTGACAGCCAAGTTTTTTGTGAGATGGAGACATTTTATTGAAAGCCAATTCACACAGGGAGAAATAATTAACCTGATGGCACCTTTTGTTCACTCGGAGTGGTATATCCTGAGCGATATCCAGGACAGCCTGGGTAAACTGAGAATCACCTAGGAGGGGGCTCTGGCGGGAGGGGGAGACGAGACGGTTGGGAATACCAAGACACGCTAGCAAAATTGAAATCATTCAGGGACGACACAGAGATTTAACGAATTGTATTGCATATGTTATATTATATTTCATTACCTATGTTTTGGTTTAATGTTACTGTATACTATCTTAAATCGAACAGCAACATGGAACTCCAAATTGGGGTATCACCCACCTCTATGTCACATTTTGTCAGACGAATGTTCTTCTTTTGCAATGATACTTGTCATGTTTTTACAAATTTGAAAAATCAATAAAAAACGTTTTGGAAAAGGTGTGTTCAAAATTTTGGTCTGTACTATATATATATATATACAGTTAGGTCCAGAAATATTTGGACAGTGACACAAGTTTTGTTATTTTAGCCGTTTACAAAAACATGTTCAGAAATACAATTATATATATAATATGGGCTGAAAGTGCACACTCCCAGCTGCAATATGAGAGTTTTCACATCCAAATCGGAGAAAGGGTTTAGGAATCATAGCTCTGCAATGCATAGCCTCCTCTTTTTCAAGGGACCAAAAGTAATTGGACAAGGGACTCTAAGGGCTGCAATTAACTCTGAAGGCGTCTCCCTCGTTAACCTGTAATCAATGAAGTAGTTAAAAGGTCTGGGGTTGATTACAGGTGTGTGGTTTTGCATTTGGAAGCTGTTGCTGTGACCAGACAACATGCGGTCTAAGGAACTCTCAATTGAGGTGAAGCAGAACATCCTGAGGCTGAAAAAAAAGAAAAAATCCATCAGAAAGATAGCAGACATGCTTGGAGTAGCAAAATCAACAGTCGGGTACATTCTGAGAAAAAAGGAATTGACTGGTGAGCTTGGGAACTCAAAAAGGCCTGGGCGTCCACGGATGACAACAGTGGTGGATGATCGCCGCATACTTTCTTTGGTGAAGAAGAACCCGTTCACAACATCAACTGAAGTCCAGAACACTCTCAGTGAAGTAGGTGTATCTGTCTCTAAGTCAACAGTAAAGAGAAGACTCCATGAAAGTAAATACAAAGGGTTCACATCTAGATGCAAACCATTCATCAATTCCAAAAATAGACAGGCCAGAGTTAAATTTGCTGAAATGAAGCCAGCTCATGAACCTCATGAAGCCAGCTCAGTTCTGGAAAAGTATTCTATGGACAGATGAGACAAAGATCAACCTGTACCAGAATGATGGGAAGAAAAATGTTTGGAGAAGAAAGGGAACGGCACATGATCCAAGGCACACCACATCCTCTGTAAAACATGGTGGAGGCAACGTGATGGCATGGGCATGCATGGCTTTCAATGGCACTGGGTCACTTGTGTTTATTGATGACATAACAGCAGACAAGAGTAGCCGGATGAATTCTGAAGTGTACCGGGATATACTTTCAGCCCAGATTCAGCCAAATGCCGCAAAGTTGATCAGACGGCGCTTCATAGTACAGATGGACAATGACCCCAAGCATACAGCCAAAGCTACCCAGGAGTTCATGAGTGCAAAAAAGTGGAACCTTCTGCAATGGCCAAGTCAATCACCAGATCTTAACCCAATTGAGCATGCATTTCACTTGCTCAAATCCAGACTTAAGACGGAAAGACCCACAAACAAGCAAGATCTGAAGGCTGCAGCTGTAAAGGCCTGGCAAAGCATTAAGAAGGAGGAAACCCAGCGTTTGGTGATGCCCATGGGTTCCAGACTTAAGGCAGTGATTGCCTCCAAAGGATTCGCAACAAAATATTGAAAATAAAAATATTTTGTTTGGGTTTCGTTTATTTGTCCAATTACTTTTGACCTCCTAAAATGTGGAGTGTTTGTAAAGAAATGTGTACAATTCCTACAATTTCTATCAGATATTTTTGTTCAAACCTTCAAATTAAACGTTACAATCTGCACTTGAATTCTGTTGTCGAGATTTCATTTCAAATCCAATGTGGTGGCATGCAGAGCCCAACTCGCGAAAATTGTGTCACTGTCCAAATATTTCTGGACCTAACTGTATATATATATATATATATATATATATATATATATATATATATATATATATATATATATATATATATATATATATATATAAAACATACTGTATATATAACATTTTGGAAATAACTGGTGGGATTTATACATTTCATATATATGCCATCAATTATTTTCAACACTCCCAAATAGAGAGCCAAGCATACTTATGGTTACTTCAGCTTCATCACCATTGGTGCCATGTGGGTGTTTTCTGCTTCCAGATGTACACGGGTCGGTCTGTTCCTATTCACTGACGGCCAGCAGAGATACCGTGACAGACTGAAATACAAATTACAGGACACCTTTACTTGTTTGAGCACTTTATAGGCCTAGTGTAAAGTTTTACATAACGGCATAGACATGAGTCGGATTCTCTGCAACGCGTCTATGGGAAACCCAGCCGTATTAATGAATTCACCTCCGTCCACCGCGCTCCATTACTCAGTAATGTAAATAAACAGGTGTAACTTTGTGATCTCTTCTATGTAAATGTTTCCTATTAGGAAAAAAAAAAGGAAGCCACTGCTACATTTATCACAGAACTGTTTTAGGGGTATGCTAATGGGCAGAAGAATATTTCTAACTTCCATCATGTGGTTTAATCACCAGCTGGAGATCAAAAGCCACCATGTGATTTTATATGCTATGGGCTGCTTCCAAAATACCCCGACATGGAATGAGATCAATGTCAAAATTGGTACATACAGCAAAGCGCTTGCAATAAAAAGCTTTTTATGTGTCTTGTTCAAAGCATTTAAGTGCCTTTTAGATCACTGATTGAACCGTACTCACTAGAAAGTGGAACCTTATAATACCAAAATACATTTCCAAAACAGAATTCCATTAGAGGAGAAAGGAAAAAATAAAAAAGGAGGTTTTTATTTATTTATTTTTTTGTGCATTTTTTTTTTTTTACTTTTATTTTGCTGCAACAGGAGAGATAATAATTCTTTCAGCGTGTAATGGGATAAATGAAATGTTTGGTGATAAACAGAAAATGTTTGCATTGTGGCGGGAACACTCCATATAGTTTACGGGCGCCTGTGTGTGTTTACAAATTATATACAAGATAATACGGGGAGCAGAGCTCATTAGAAAGCGATAAGTCTATTGAAGGGACTGAGATGATACACAATGGAGAGCACCCGGCACAACACGCCGCTCTGCACTTACTTATTTTCTCCGCGCTCGTTACCCGGTAATGATACAGTACTGGAGGTATGGCTGCTGAATGGCTTTAGATTGAGTCTCAGAGCTGGATGAGGTTTGCCCCTTTTCCCAGAATACCTTTTTAGTTATTTTTGTTTTTTTTTTTGCTAATATCACGTTTCAGTTACTATTACGACTCCGGCTTGAAAATAAAATCTTTACCCAAGTGGCAGCAAAGACTACCATGTAGCATAGTTGCCACTAAACCTCTTTTCTGGTGTAAAGGTTCTGCAACTTTCTAATTTATTTTGCATTTTAATTTCTCACCATGATCAAGATCTCTGATGTTTGCTTATGTCCAAAGGCTAAAAATCAATCCAGACTTTAAAGGCGTTATCCAGGACTATTTTACTGTTTTTACCATGGGCCTAAAAACTAACACCATTCTACAGTGTGTCCACCCATATCCTGTCCACCGCCATTAACTTGAGAACGGCGGCAGCTATAGGCATAGAAGTGGTGTCTAGGTATAGTAAAGTAGCCATGCACTACGCAGTGAAACCACCTATAGCGCCACCTGGTGGAAAACAACGGAGTTAGCATTTTTATCTCGAAAACGTAACGAGATAGAGAAAAAAAGTGAATTACAAAGTTGTAAGGCATCATCAATTCAATACGAATCGACACCTTGCATACAGATATGCTATGATATGAAACCCATGACCCCCCAAAACATTGAATGCTGGTCACACATATGGCGCTCATTTAACTTTGATGCTCAAAGTGGCCCCCGTCAGCTGCAATGCACATCTGGACTCTGGACAGCATACTGTATCTTGCTGCACGTTGTGCAATATGATGAGAAAAAACAAAGAGTAAAAAAATATGATGTAAAAAAATACATTAAAATCCTATTCCCTCCCTGATGAAGCGGTGTGCACCCTCGCCTTCCCTCCCTGATGAAGCGGTGTCCACAGGGGTGCTATTTAATCCTGCGAAACGTACGTTGGAGGTTTTAGGGGGCTTTTCTTTTGGGGGGGTCCCCTTAATTGGGAATTTGGCTCTTTTCAGAATTCTGCAAGCAGCCTTTTTGCATATCATCATGACATTGTCATTGTATTGTGTTGATTGCATGTGATAGGGTGGATTCCACATATATACTGTGCTTATAGCAGCTCCATGATCTATTTTTTGCTAATTGCACTTGGCACTTTATAACTATTTCATGCTGCTATATTTGCACTATATCCACTATTGCACTCAGCACTTTATGACTATTAATTTATTTTGTGCTGCTATGTTTGCACTTTGTCTGTAATAGCTGCTAGTCAGGATACTGCACTGACAATTTATTCAAAGTACTGTATAGTGAAACTCTTCTTGTTAGTCTTTATACCCACTTTGATTGTTTCTGTACATGCTGTTGCCTTTCCCCTGGGGTCATCATTCACTTTCATCCCCCCATTCTTTGTATTTTATGGTGTTTTATATGGCCATTTTTCCCCCTTTTTTGTGTTTTGTTCATTTCACACATAAAATTGTCATTGTTTTGCACTATTTATTACTCCGGTTCTCCTTGTTTGTTGGTTGTGCAATATGGTAGGTGACACGTTTGCACAAGCATCTGTGATACGTCGTCGTAGGTCCTGCAATGTTGGTGGAGGGGTCGCATACACCTGCTGTTTGATGTGACCTCACAGAAAGAAGTCCAATGGGGTCAGGTCAGGTGAGCGTGGAGGCCACTCCACACAGCCACCACACCCAATGACTTGTAGGAAGGTCTCCATGAGGTATCGCTTCACGTCCGCAGACTTGTGAGTTTTACACGTTCTAATCATAGCATTTCTCTATGCAAGGTGTCGATTCGTATTGAATTGATGATGCCCTACAACTTTGTAATTCACTTTTTTCTCTATCTTGTTCCGTTTTCGAGATAAAAATGCTAACTCCGTTGTTTTCTACCAGGTGGCGCTATAGGTGGTTTCATTGCATAGTGCATGGATACTTTACTAAACCTAGACACCACTTCTATGCCTATAGCTGCTGCCGTTCTCAAGTTAATGGCGGTGGACAGGATATGGGTGGACACACTGTATAGTTCCTAACCGGTGCTAGCTCAGAGAGGTCACGGATCGCTCCTGCCGGCGATTGTGCAGCTTCACGTCAGCAGAGCATCGACTTATCTTCCGGGCTGCTCTGTTGACAGGGTGTGATTACCAAAGTCATGTGATTGACAACTGGTTCCCCGCAGGTAGGCAGTGGAGAGCTAGCTGTCAGTCAACACGGAGTAGAGTGGAAGAGAAGTGGCTGCTCTATCAACATGACCTCAGTGGAAGATGCAGAATCACCGGCAGAAGCAGTCTGTGACTGCCCTGTTAGTTCTTAGGCCCATAGTAAAAAAATAAAGTAGTTACAAATTACTTCTTTAAGTGGTTAACCACAAAAAAAAGTTACTAAAAGTTACTAAAGATGAGGAATTCAATTCATGCTTCATGAGTACTGAGCACCCGAGCATGGTAGTGCCCGCTCATCACTAGTTACGAGTACAGAGCACCTGAGCATGGTAGTGCCGCTCATCACTAGTTACGAGTACAGAGCACCTGAGCATGGTAGTGCCCGCTCATCAAAAGTTACCAGTACAGGGCACCTGAGCATGGTAGTGCTCGCTTATCACTAGCTACAAGTACTGAGCACCTGAGCATGGTAGTGCCCGCTCATCACTAGTTACGAGTACAGAGCACCTGAGCATGGTAGTGCCGCTCATCACTAGTTACGAGTACAGAGCACCTGAGCATGGTAGTGCCCGCTCATCAAAAGTTACCAGTACAGGGCACCTGAGCATGGTAGTGCTCGCTTATCACTAGCTACAAGTACTGAGCACCTGAGCATGGTAGTGCCCGCTCATCACTAGTTACGAGTACAGAGCACCTGAGCATGGTAGTGCCCGCTCATCACTAGTTACGAGTACAGAGCACCTGAGCATGGTAGTGCCCGCTCATCACTAGTTACCAGTACAGGGCACCTGAGCATGGTAGTGCTCGCTTATCACTAACTACAAGTACAGAGCACCTGAGCATGGTAGTGCCCGCTCATCACTAGTTACCAGTACAGGGCACCTGAGCATGGCAGTGTAGCGCCCCTGACTATATCAGGGTGCTACAGGGAACTGCATCCTGTCCGCCAGGGTGCAGGACCCAACCCCCATGGTTCCAGGTTCCCAATAACTGGTTTCACACCATCAGCACTACAAATCCCAACCACACCTCACATCAAACCTGTTAGACACACCAGTGAGATGGTCAAGTTGGAGTAGGGCCATACACCTGGGGGTCAGGCAGACTGGTGGGAGGGAAGTTTCAGTGAGTTCAGGGGAGTCGAGGAGTTGAGAGTAGCCCTCAAAGAGTGAGGAGCTGGGAGTAGTAGCTTCCAGGGAGCGAGACCAAGGTTGGGTCGCAGCCGGTGGTCCGGGACCACAGGAGTCGGGGACCGGTGGCAGCGACATTGGAAAGGGTGCGACGGACATAGTCTAGGAGGACCGTCAGCATCAGGACCCCAAAAGAACTGACCGGTACCGAGCACGACGGGGTACAGGATCATAGGTCGGGAGCAGGTTCATCCGTCCTGATAATTAACCTGGGAGAGAGAGTATCTTCATGAACTTCCCTAAGAGCTCAGAGATTGAAGGCATCAGCACAACACGGGGGATAGGGTTCTCCATAAAAAGCAGCCCAACTGAAATCCCAAGTGCCAGCCATCAAGAGCACAGCTGCCTTACACACAGGTAGTGGGGCCCCAACAGCTTCATGCCAAGGGGCCACAACAGACAACTAAAATCGTGCACGGAGGCAGGGTCCGGACTATCAAGTGACACCGGTGGGAGCGGATACCTGGACGGGCTCCTTTGTAGAGACTGTGATGCACAGAGACTTTGGTTTATCTTCAGTGTGAGTGTCTGCTTTATAATCCTCATCCTGTACCACGACTACCCACAGTGAGTAACCTGGTCCCCTGCACCCTGCGCTCACAAATATCCCACACCAATACCTCAGAGGCCGGGGCCTTCCCTACCTGCGGAGGGACCGACACCTTGCTGCTCCACACCATCTGCCCCGGTACTCCTTGCAGCAGCGGCGGTACTCCCATTACTACAACCTGCAGGTAGCGTCCCGAACATCTCCCATGTAAATATCCCCTTCCAAGGATCGGAGTGAGTGCCGAGCCCGGACCCCTCGAGCCATGACCACCCCGGATCCGAGCACCCAGGTCTGCGCCGGGGCAGCACAGCAGTGCTCACTCATCACTAGTTACGAGTACCGAGCACCTGAGCATGGTAGTGCCCGCTCATCACTAGTTATGAGTACCGGGCACCCGAGCATGGTAGTGCCGCTCATCACTAGTTACGAGTACTGAGCACCCGAGCATGGTAGTGCCGCTCATCACTAGTTACGAGTACTGAGCACCCGAGCATGGTAGTGCTCGCTCATCACTAGTTACGAGTACTGAGCAACCGAGCACCGAGCATGACAGTGCCTGCTCATCACTAGTTACCAGTACTGAGCACCCGAGCATGGCAGTGCCCGCTCATCACTAGTTACGAGTACTGAGCACCCGAGCATGGCAGTGCCCGCTCATCACTAGTTACGAGTACTGAGCACCCGAGCATGGCAGTGCCCGCTCATCACTAGAGACTACAGCTTCATTCACTGTCCATTATAGCAGGTTGTTACACTACTGCACCATTCACATGGAGGCAAGGGAAACACGTTTTTTATGACCAGTGGTCTTCATTGGTTAGAGACCCTTACTGTTCATGCTGTGAATATGTGATAAATGTTGTTCCTGGGACATCACCTTTAACTTTTTGGGTTTTAATCGCACCTGAATTGGACAACGATGTGGCTCTGTTCAGACCTGAGTTATGCACGATATCTGCCATCATAAATACTGACCCCCAGACAGAACTGAGATGTGTCCATTAAAGGTCAATGAGGTAATGAAAAAAACCTAGTGAGAAAACACAGAAACAAGCTGACCATTTGGTTCTCACTTACCTTACAAGACTTGCCTTGTAGACTATGGCTTTTCACACGTTTTCTGCGGGTGCCTCGCTCACTACCGGTGGTTTCTGTCCATGCCAAAATTAAACCTAACACTGAAATAAATATAAAGTTAGTAAATTTTGTTGCTAAACCAGAGAGGATTAAACTCACAGAAAGGCTGGTGTAAAGTCTGACTTCTCATCCTGGTGTGATGTGCGCCCCGAGGGCACGTCTTGTCATTCTGGTAAACTTTTCATGTCCTAGAGCTGAACTTTACATGTGACAGTGATACTGTCCTGTAAGGTACTTGGCCTAGACACAGGGTGGGGTACGACCTAAAGCACCATAGTAGACAGGCCTAGACACAGGGTGGGGTACGACCTAAAACACCGCAGTAGACAGGCCTAAACAAAGGGTGGGGTACGACCTAAAGCACCGCAGTAGACAGGTCTAGACATAGGGTGGAGTACGACCTAAAGCATCATAGTAGACAGGCCTAGACACAGGGTGGGGTACGACCTAAAGCATCATAGTAGACAGGCCTAGACACGGGGTGGGGTATGACCTAAAGCATCATAGTAGACAGGCCTAGACACAGGGTGGGGTACGACCTAAAGCATCATAGTAGACAGGCCTAGACACAGGGTGGGGTACGACCTAAAGCATCATAGTAGACAGGCCTAGACACAGGGTGGGGTATGACCTAAAGCATCATAGTAGACAGGCCTAGACACAGGGTGGGGTACGACCTAAAGCATCATAGTAGATAGGCCTAGACACGGGGTGGGGTATGACCTAAAGCATCATAGTAGACAGGCCTAGACACAGGGTGGGGTACGACCTAAAGCACCGCAGTAGACAGGTCTAGACATAGGGTGGAGTACGACCTAAAGCATCATAGTAGACAGGCCTAGACACAGGGTGGGGTACGACCTAAAGCATCATAGTAGACAGGCCTAGACACGGGGTGGGGTATGACCTAAAGCATCATAGTAGACAGGCCTAGACACAGGGTGGGGTACGACCTAAAGCATCATAGTAGACAGGCCTAGACACAGGGTGGGGTACGACCTAAAGCATCATAGTAGACAGGCCTAGACACAGGGTGGGGTATGACCTAAAGCATCATAGTAGACAGGCCTAGACACAGGGTGGGGTACGACCTAAAGCATCATAGTAGATAGGCCTAGACACGGGGTGGGGTATGACCTAAAGCATCATAGTAGACAGGCCTAGACACAGGGTGGGGTACGACCTAAAGCACCGCAGTAGACAGGCCTAGCCATAGGTTGTGGTATGACCTAAAGCATCATAGTAGACAGGCCTAGCCATAGGGTGGGGTATGACCTAAAGCATCATAGTAGACAGGCCTAGACACAGGGTGGGGTACGACCTAAAGCACTGCAGTAGACAGGCCTAGCCATAGGGTGGGGTATGACCTAAAGCATCATAGTAGACAGGCCTAGACACAGGGTGGGGTATGACCTAAAGCACCGCAGTAGACAGGCCTAGACACAGGGTGGGGTACGACCTAAAGCACCACAGTAGACAGGTCTAGACACAGGGTGGGGTATGACTTAAAGCACCGCAGTAGACAGGTCTAGACACAGGGTGGGGTATGACTTAAAGCACCGCAGTAGACAGGTCTAGACACAGGGTGGGGTATGACTTAAAGCACCGCAGTAGACAGGCCTAGACACAGGGTGGGGTACGACCTGAGGCACCGCAGTAGACAGGCCTAGACACAGGGTGGGGTATGACCTAAAGCACCGCAGTAGACGGTGGCCATCACCTGTGCAAGAATCACGAGTCTTTTCAGCAGGCTGTCGGGGGGTTGCCTCAGTTCCACGTCGCGGTGAGCGTGGGTCTCCGTGCAAACATTCAGTTCCTGCTTAGTAAAGAAGTCACATACAATAATGACTCATTAGTAAAGCATATAAGACTTTCTAATAAATTACACCACAAAGCAGGAAGAGGCGCAGAGATGCTGCAAAATTCTACTAAAATTAAAGGAGTTATCCATAAATGTCCAGATTATGGAAAACAAATCAATTTTGTTCTAAGTATTAAAAATGAAGAATGCTTTATGCCCTGGACCACGCACTCCTTTCCTGGCTGCATGTAGGCACCGGACAGGTCATTCTGACAAGGTTGTTTATAGCCACTCTTGTAGACTGGCTAGTACACTAGCCGTAAGTGTCACTATGGCCACATTGACCTGTAAACAGGCCCTCAGCGGGTATCAGGGTTTCGCCTGGAAACAGGCCTCTAAGGTTTTTAGCTCTCTAATGGTTTTCTAGATTGACTATGACAATTTCTTGCTTGGCTTCATATTCAGACGCTGACTCTTCTTCCAGTTGACGTCTTCTGGCAATGGACTGCCTTCAGCTCTCTTCACAAAGGGTTAGTCACCCTTATACAGACCTGTCACAGTCCCAAAAAGGGTGATAGAGGGGGTATGGGGAGAACTCCGTGCACCTCAAAGGAGCAGTCTGTGTGATTAGAGGGTGGTATGGGGAAACGTCTGTGCACCTCGAGGGAGCAGTCTGTGTGATAGAGGGTGGTATGGGGAGAACTCTGTATCTGGAGGGAGCAGTCTGTGTGATAGAGGGTGGTATGGAGAGAACTCGGTATCTGGAGGGAGCAGTCTGTGTGATAGAGGGTAGTATGGGGAGAAGTCTGTATCTGGAGGGAGCGGTCTGTGTGATAGAGGGTAGTATGGGGAGAAGTCTGTATCTGGAGGGAGCGGTCTGTGTGATAGAGGGTAGTATGGGGAGAAGTCTGTATCTGGAGGGAGCGGTCTGTGTGATAGAGGGTAGTATGGGGAGAAGTCTGTGCACCTCGAGGGAGAGGTCTATGTGATAGAGGGTGGTATGGGGAGAACTCTGTATCTGGAGGGAGCAGTCTGTGTGATAGAGGGTGGTATGGGGAGAACTCTGTATCTGGAGGGAGCGGTCTGTGTGATAGAGGGTGGTATGGGGAGAACTCTGTATCTGGAGGGAGCAGTCTGTGTGATAGAGAGGGTAGTATGGGGAAACGTCTAAGCACCTCGAGGGAGTGGTCTGTGTGATAGAGGGTGGTATGGGGAGAAGTCTGTGCACCTCGAGAGAGCAGTCTGTGTGATAGAGGGTGGTATGGGGAGAAGTCTGTATCTGGAGGGAGCAGTCTGTGTGATAGAGGGTGGTATGGAGAGAACTCTGTATCTGGAGGGAGCAGTCTGTGTGATAGAGGGTAGTATGGGGAGAAGTCTGTGCACCTCGAGGGAGAGCTCTATGTGATAGAGGGTGGTATGGGGAGAAGTCTGTATCTGGAGGGAGCAGTCTGTGTGATAGAGGGTGGTATGGGGAGAAGTCTGTATCTGGAGGGAGCAGTCTGTGTGATAGAGGGTGGTATGGAGAGAACTCGGTATCTGGAGGGAGCAGTCTGTGTGATAGAGGGTAGTATGGGGAGAAGTCTGTATCTGGAGGGAGCGGTCTGTGTGATAGAGGGTAGTATGGGGAGAAGTCTGTATCTGGAGGGAGCGGTCTGTGTGATAGAGGGTAGTTGTCACGCTCCCCGGGTCCCCTGCTCTGTTCCCCGGCTCACCTGCCACGCTCCCCGGCTTCCCTGCGTCGCTCCCCGGTTCTTCAGTCCGGTCTCCGCCGCTCCCCGGTCTCCAGCCTCCATTGCTGGCGGTTCCCAGGCGTCCTGGTCTCTGCTCCAGGCGCCCGTCGGCTTCTCAGCCCCAGCCCGGCTCTGCTGCTTCCTCCTCACCGCTCCCTGCCCTGGCTTCTGGCACCCGGGCCTCGCGCATGCGCATTAGGGCGCGCGCGCGGTCATTGACCCTTTCTTAAAGGGCCAGCGTCCACTAACAGGAAATTGGGCACACAGGTACAGGGTATAAAGGGGTTAAGTGTCCAAGTGGGCGGGGCCTGTTCTTCGTGTTTCCCAAGCTAGGAGTCAGGTCTCCTTGTGTTCCTGTGAGATACTCACCTCTCTCTCTTCTAGAGCCGATCCTGCTTCGCCATCCGGTCCTGCCGAATCCCGAACCCCGAACGCTGCCTATCTGCCATCCTGACAGTCCGTTCCATCTCTGATCCCTGCGGTGACCCGTCTGCTCGCTCCATCGGTTCCGGACTCCGCCTGACAACATCTTGGCCTCCGAACCTGAGCTCCGTCACCCGGACTACCATCAGTGACTCCGTGGTCCCAGGGACTTCTGCATTCTCCTCTTGTACACGGACTGTCCTGCTACCTGTAGTGCTCCAGCTACCGGACCCCTTACCATCATCAAGGAGTTCGGCCCAGTGGATCCACCTCCTGGGTCTGCCCGTCCACCTGGCCCTAACAGTAAGAACAGGCCATGGATCCCGCTGAAGCTCTAGCAGCCCTGCAGGAGGAACTCACACGCCAGCGTGAGACTCAGACCCGCATGCTGCAATTCATGTCTTCTGTGGACGCCCGCCTGAACACGCTACAAGCGTCGGTTACATCTTCAGCATCTCGGGCTTCCACTAGACAATCCACGGCTCCAGCCCCCGTGGCAGCCTCTTCGGATGCTTCCAGACTTCGTTTGGCCTCACCACCCCGGTACGCCGGAGATCCCAAGACCTGCAGGGGATTCATAAACCAATGCTCCCTCCATTTCACGCAGCTGCCGCATTTGTTTGCCTCCGACCAAGCCAAGGTCGGGTTCATCATGTCCCATCTAGAGGGTGAGGCACTGGCGTGGATGAACCCCTTGTGGGAAAAGGAGGATCCTGTGACCACGAACATCCAGGAGTTCCTGCAGGCATTTCGTGGCACCTTTGACGAGCCCGGACGCGCCTCCGCGTCTGCCTCATCTCTTCTCCGGTTACGTCAGGGGACTCTGACGGTGGGTCAATACGCCATACGTTTTCGCACCTTGGCTTCGGAACTCGGGTGGAACAACGAGGCTCTAACCGCCGCCTTCTGGGAAGGACTCTCGGGTCGAATTAAAGATGAGCTGGCTGGTCGTGACGTACCGTCCACCCTGGATGCCCTGATTACCCTAGCGACTCGAGTGGACATTCGCTTTCAGGAGCGATCCAAAGAGGTGTCCCGTGAGAGACGGCCGGTACGGCATTCCTCTCCTCCGCAGAAGCCCGCCGTACTTCAGTCAACGGCATCTGGTGTCTCCGTCCACGAGCCCATGCAGATCGACCGTGTGCGACAGTCTGAACAACGCCGAGCAGAGCGGCTCGCCAAGGGCCTCTGCTTCTACTGCGGAGAGGGCACACACCTGCTACGCTCCTGTCCAGAAAGGCCGGGAAACTCCAAAGCCTAGGGTTGGTAGGAGAGGCCACCCTAGGTGCTGGGACTCTCTCAGACCCGGTTACCTGGACTGTGCAAGTGACAACGGGAGAGACGCGGTTCACGGCTGAGGCGTACCTCGATTCTGGGGCAGCAGGCAATTTCATCCAGCAGGCCACGGTGGACAAGTACCAGGTGCCTGTTACTCCACTCGACAAACCCCTCGTGATTGCCTCTGTGGATGGGAGACCCCTCTCTGACACCATCTCGTGGATCACCAGGCCGGTCGAACTGCGTATCGGTGCCCTGCACACCGAGAACATCGCTCTCTACGTCCTTCCACACATGTCCCATCAAATCCTGCTGGGACTTCCCTGGTTACGGACACACGAACCATCAGTCAGCTGGGGTACTGGTGAAATCACCCGATGGGGCTCCTCTTGCCACGAGAAGTGTCTGAAGACCATACAACCCATCCGACGACCTCCGGTTCCAGAGTCCCTACCGGGACTGCCCTCGGCCTATTGGTCCTTCGCGGATGTCTTCAACAAAAAGGAATCAGAGGTACTTCCGCCACATCGTCCTTACGATTGTGCCATCGACCTGCTCCCGGGAACTACACCACCTCGAGGACGGATATATCCGCTGTCTCCAGCCGAAACAAGGGCCATGTCTACTTACATCACAGAGAGCCTGGCAAGGGGATTCATTCGGAGATCCTCCTCTCCTGCTGGAGCAGGCTTCTTCTTCGTTAAGAAGAAAGAAGGTGATCTACGTCCATGCATAGACTACCGGGGATTAAACCAAATCACCGTGAAAAACAAGTACCCTCTGCCGCTCATCCCCGAATTGTTTGATCGGCTTAGAGGAGCTCGTGTGTTCACCAAGTTGGATCTTCGGGGTGCCTACAACCTGGTCCGCATCCGCTCGGGGGACGAATGGAAGACCGCGTTCAATACTCGCGATGGGCACTATGAATACTGTGTGATGCCCTTCGGCCTGTGTAACGCACCAGCAGTCTTTCAGGAATTGGTGAACGACGTGTTCCGGGACCTTCTTTACATCTGTGTGGTGGTGTATCTCGATGACATCCTGGTCTTTTCTCCGGACCTCCAGACCCACAGAGAGAACGTGCAGCTGGTACTACGACGACTGAGGGAGAATCGTCTGTACGCCAAGTACGAGAAGTGTGTCTTCGAGCAGTCTTCTCTTCCCTTCCTGGGTTACGTCATCTCCGATACCGGACTGTAGATGGATCCGAAGAAGGTCTCTTCCATTCTCAACTGGCCCCCTCCTTCTGGACTGAAGGCAATCCAACACTTTCTGGGATTCGCCAACTATTACCGCCAGTTCATCCCTCACTTCTCTGCTCTGACTGCTCCTCTCTCCGCCTTGACCAAGAAGGGGGCTAATCCAAAGGACTGGTCACCTGCGGCCGATGCCGCGTTTGGCTCTCTGAAGCGGGCATTTGCCTCCTCTCCTGTGCTCCACCGTCCGGAGTTAAACCGACAGTTCACCTTGGAGGTGGATGCCTCCTCCTCGGGAGCTGGAGCAGTGCTCATGCAGAAGTCCTCCTCCGGGAAGATGGTGACTTGCGGTTTCTTCTCCAAGAGCTTCTCAGCGCCTGAACGCAACTACACCATCGGTGACCGAGAACTATTGGCAGTCAAACTGGCTCTGGAGGAATGGCGCTACCTTCTGGAAGGAGCAGTCTACCCCGTTATTATTTACACGGACCACAAGAACCTGGAATACCTGCGGTCTGCTCAGCGACTGAACCCACGGCAAGCCAGGTGGTCCTTGTTCTTTGCCAGATTTGATTTCCAGCTCCATTTCCGACCCGCGGACAAGAATGTACGCGCAGATGCCTTGTCCAGGTCTTTCATGCCCATGGAGCAGGAGGAGGAGATATCCCAGCCCATCATTTGCCCTAGTAAGATCATTCCGGTGACTCCTGTCACTCTGGCCCAAATACCGCCCGGGAAGACCTATGTCTCTGAGACTGACAGGCAAAAAGTGCTACATTGGGGCCATGCCTCGAAAATAGCCGGTCATGCTGGTCAGAAGAGAACATGGAGTACGATTGTACGTCATTACTGGTGGCCATCCCTTCGCACGGACGTCGCTTCTTTTGTCTCAGCCTGCTCCTCTTGTGCCAGGAATAAGACGCCCAAACATCTGCCATATGGCCGTCTTCTGCCTCTGCCTATACCCTCAGTACCGTGGCAACACATTGCGATGGACTTTATTACGGACTTGCCATTGTCCCCCGGACACACAGTCATATGGGTCGTGGTGGATCGGTTCTCTAAAATGGCTCATTTCGTCCCTATGGCTGGACTGCCCTCTGCCCAGGAACTCGCTGACGCCTATGTACAACACATCTTCCGCTTGCATGGCTTTCCATCACACATTGTGTCCGACAGAGGAACTCAGTTCACCTCCCGCTTCTGGAGGGCTCTCTGCAAACATATGGGAGTGACTCTGGACTTTTCTTCAGCCTACCATCCTCAGTCGAACGGCCAAGTGGAACGGGTCAATCAGATCTTGACCTCCTTCTTACGTCACTACGTCAACGCCCATCATGACGACTGGTCCACGCTTCTTCCTTGGGCTGAATTCTCCCATAACCACCACGTCAGTGAGTCCTCCTCCAGCTCTCCCTTCCATGTCGTTTACGGACTTCAGCCTTCCGTCCCATTACCTGTATCCTCTTCCTCGGATGTCCCTACTGCTGATGCTGTAGCCCGTGACTTTGCAACCATTTGGGACTCTGTTAAGGCGTCCCTTGGACGTGCTTCCCTGCGGATGAAAAGACACGCAGACAAGAGGCGTCTGGACCCTCCGTGTTTCTCTCCAGGAGATCTCGTCTGGCTTGCTTCCAAGTACGTCCGATTGAAGCTACCATCCTACAAGCTGGGACCTCGCTACATCGGGCCGTTTAAAGTCCTCGGCAAGATCAATGAGGTCTCCTACAAGCTGCAGCTCCCGGCCACGATGAAGATACCCAACTCCTTCCACGTCTCCCTGCTCAAGCCGGTTGTCCTTGGTCCCTTCTCCGCTGCTGCCAGTTCGGCTCCTCCTCCTATTGCCGATGACGACATCTATGCGGTAAGGGATATCGTGGCCATGAAAACTGTACAGGGCCGACAGTTCTTCCTGGTGGACTGGGCAGGCTATGGTCCTGAGGATAGGTCCTGGGAACCCCGGGAGAATGTGGGTACTCCTTTGATCCGTGCCTTCCTGTCCCGGTTGCGGGGATGGGGGCGTGGGGGGGGGTACTGTCACGCTCCCCGGGTCCCCTGCTCTGTTCCCCGGCTCACCTGCCACGCTCCCCGGCTTCCCTGCGTCGCTCCCCGGTTCTTCTGTCCGGTCTCCGCCGCTCCCCGGTCTCCAGCCTCCATTGCTGGCGGTTCCCAGGCGTCCTGGTCCCCGCTCCCGGCGCCCGTCGGCTTCTCAGCCCCAGCCCGGCTCTGCTGCTTCCTCCTCACCGCTCCCTGCCCTGGCTTCTGGCACCCGGGCCTCGCGCATGCGCATTAGGGCGCGCGCGCGGTCATTGACCCTTTCTTAAAGGGCCAGCGTCCACTAACAGGAAATTGGGCACACAGGTACAGGGTATAAAGGGGTTAAGTGTCCAAGTGGGCGGGGCCTGTTCTTCGTGTTTCCCAAGCTAGGAGTCAGGTCTCCTTGTGTTCCTGTGAGATACTCACCTCTCTCTCTTCTAGAGCCGATCCTGCTTTGCCATCCGGTCCTGCCGAATCCCGAACCCCGAACGCTGCCTATCTGCCATCCTGACAGTCCGTTCCATCTCTGATCCCTGCGGTGACCCATCTGCTCGCTCCATCGGTTCCGGACTCCGCCTGACAACATCTTGGTCTCCGAACCTGAGCTCCGTCACCCGGACTACCATCAGTGACTCCGTGGTCCCAGGGACTTCTGCATTCTCCTCTTGTACACGGACTGTCCTGCTACCTGTAGTGCTCCAGCTACCGGACCCCTTACCATCATCAAGGAGTTCGGCCCAGTGGATCCACCTCCTGGGTCTGCCCGTCCACCTGGCCCTAACAGTAGTATGGGGATAAGTCTGTATCTGGAGGGAGCGGTCTGTGTGATAGAGGGTGGTATGGGGAGAACTCTGTATCTGGAGGGAGCGGTCTGTGTGATAGAGGGTGGTATGGGGAGAACTCTGTATCTGGAGGGAGCAGTCTGTGTGATAGAGGGTGGTATGGGGAGAACTCTGTATCTGGAGGGAGCAGTCTGTGTGATAGAGAGGGTAGTATGGGGAAACGTCTAAGCACCTCGAGGGAGTGGTCTGTGTGATAGAGGGTGGTATGGGGAGAAGTCTGTGCACCTCGAGAGAGCAGTCTGTGTGATAGAGGGTGGTATGGGGAGAAGTCTGTGCACCTCGAGGGAGCAGTCTGTGTAATAGAGGGTGGTATAGGGAGACGTCTGTGCACCTCGAGGGAGCAGTCTGTGTGATAAGAGGGTGGTATGGGGAGAAGTCTGTATCTGGAGGGAGCAGTCTGTGTGATAGAGGGTAGTATGGGGAGAAGTATGTGAACCTCGAGGGAGCAGTCTGTGTGATAGAGGGTGGTACGGGGAGAAGTCTGTGCACCTCGAGGGAGCAGTCTGTGTGATAGAGGGTGGTATGGGGAGAAGTCTGTGTATCAGGAGGGAGCAATCTGTGTGATAGAGGGTAGTATGGGGAGAAGTCTGTGCACCTCGAGGGAGCAGTCTGTGTGATAGAGGGTGGTATGGGGAGAAGTCTGTGTATCTGGTGGGAGCAGTCTGTGTGATAGAGGGTAGTATGGGGAGACGTCTGTGCACCTCGAGGGAGCAGTCTGTGTGATAGAGGGTGGTATGGGGAGAAGTCTGTGCACCTCAAGGGAGCAGTCTGTGTGATAGAGGGTGGTATGGGGAGAAGTCTGTGTATTTGGAGGGAGCAGTCTGTGTGATAGAGGGTGGTATGGGGAGAAGTCTGTATCTGGAGGGAGCAGTCTGTGTGATAAAGGGTGGTATGGGGAGAAGTCTGTGTATCTGGAGGGAGCAGTCTGTGTGATAGAGGGTGGTATGGGGAGAAGTCTGTATCTGGAGGGAGCAGTCTGTGTGATAGAGGGTGGTATGGGGAGAAGTCTGTATCTGGAGGGAGCAGTCTGTGTGATAAAGGGTGGTATGGGGAGAAGTCTGTGTATCTGGAGGGAGCAGTCTGTGTGATAGAGGGTGGTATGGGGAGAAGTCTGTATCTGGAGGGAGCAGTCTGTGTGATAGAGGGTGGTATGGGGAGAAGTCTGTGTATCTGGAGGGAGCAGTCTGTGTGATAGAGGGTGGTATGAGGAGAAGTCTGTATCTGGATGGAGCAGTCTGTGTGATAGAGGGTAGTATGGGGAGAAGTCTGTGCACCTCAAGGGAGCAGTCTGTGTGATAGAGGGTGGTATGGGGAGAAGTCTATATTTGGAGGGAGCAGTCTGTGTGATAGAGGGTGGTATGGGGAGAAGTTTGTATCTGGAGGGAGCAGTCTGTGTGATAGAGGGTGGTATGGGGAGAAGTCTGTGTATCTGGAGGGAGCAGTCTGTGTGATAGAGGGTGGTATGGGGAGAAGTCTGTATCTGGAGGGAGCAGTCTGTGTGATAGAGGGTGGTAAGGGGAGAAGTCTGTATCTGGAGGGAGCAGTCTGTGTGATAGAGGGTGGTATGGGGAGAAGTCTGTATCTGGAGGGAGCAGTCTGTGTGATAGAGGGTGGTATGGGGAGAAGTTTGTATCTGGAGGGAGCAGTCTGTGTGATAGAGGGTAGTATGGGGAGAGGTCTGTGCACCTCAAGGGAGCAGTCTGTGTGATAGAGGGTGGTATGGGGAGAAGTCTATGTATTTGGAGGGAGCAGTCTGTGTGACAGAGGTTGTTATGGGGAGAAGTTTGTATCTGGAGGGAGCAGTCTGTGTGATAGAGGGTGGTATGGGGAGAAGTCTGTGTATCTGGAGGGAGCAGTCTGTGTGATAGAGGGTGGTATGGGGAGAAGTCTGTATCTGGAGGGAGCAGTCTGTGTGATAGATGGGAGATAGTGAACAGTCTGTATAAGAGGGGGCATGTGGAGCAGTTTAATTGACATAAAGGGGTTTATGGGGAGCAGTCTGTGTAACAGCGAGGGGAATCATGGTAGCGGTTTGTGAGAGAGGAGCAGCCTTAACGGAGGAGGAACCATGAGATAGATGTGGCATATAGCTGCTCTTTTAGCCTGGCTAGTACATCAGCCGTTAGTGGTACTAATGCCACAATGGCCCAGACCTTCAGTATCCCGTCTTCAGATGGCTCTTCAGGTTTTTAGCTCTCTGCTCTTTTTCTCAGATTGGCTATGATAACTTTTTCCCTGATCTCACCATTTTCCTTCTAGGCCGCTAACTCATCCAGTTGCTTTTTTCGGGAGATGGTCTGTCTGCAGTGCTCTGCACAAAGGGTAGGACTGAACAGGTCTCTCTCTTCTCGCCGGCTTATGGTAGTGGCGAAGACGTGGGTTGATGGATTGATCCCAGAAAACGCTCTTCTCTGTCCCAAATACAGTAAAGGTGGCTTTACACACTGCGACATCGCTGTAACTTCACCGGATTTGTGACGTAATAGCGACCTCCCCAGCAACATTGCAGTGTGTGAAACACATCAGCGACCTGGCCCCTGCTGTGAAGTTGCTGATCGCTACAAATCGTTCAGGACCATTCTTTGGTCCTTTGTTTCCCGCTGTGCAGCATGATCGCTAGAAAGTCTCAGTGTGTAAAGGGGACTTAAAATGTGCAGGCAGCAGGGGCCGGCTTCTGCGGACACTGGTAACCACGGTAAACTTTGGGTAACCAAGAAGCCCTGTCCTTGGTTACCCGATATTTACCTTCGTTACCAGCCTCCGCCGCTCTCACTGTCAGTGCCGGCTCCTGCTCCTTGCACGTGTAGCAGAGTACACATCGGGTAATTAACCCCATGTGTGCTGTAACTAGGAGAGCAGGGAGCCAGCGCTAAGCAGTGTGCGCGGCTCCCTGCTCTCTGCACGTGTAGCTACAGCACACATCGGGTAATTAACCCGATGTGTACTGTAGCTAGGAGAGCAGGGAGCCAGCGCTAAGCAGTGTGCGCTGCTCCCTGCACGTGTAGCTGCGTGCGCTGGTAACCAAGGTAAATATCGGGTTAGTTACCCGATATTTACCTTAGTTACCAAGCGCAGCATCGCTTCAGTGCGTCGCTGCTGGCTGGGGGCTGGTCACTGGTTGCTGGTGACAGCTCACCAGCAACCCGTGTAGCGATGCTCCAGCGATCCCTGCCAGGTCAGGTTGCTGGTGGGATCGCTGGAACGTCTGACTGTGTGACCTCTCACCAGCGACCTCCTAGCAACTTTCCAGCGATCCCTATCAGGTTGTATTGTTGTTGGGATCGCTGGTAAGTTGTTTAGTGTGACGGTACCTTAACACAAGCTACAAAGTGATGTCTGAAGATCTACTGATGACCTGGGAAAGATTGTTCCCTTAGGTCTCCACTGATCGGGCAGATCACTGATGAATGTGTCGCGGGCGGAGGGGCGCGCTCGCCGCGCTGCGCTCGCTAACGCTCGGGTCCGGCGCTGCTGCTGCTCGGTGGCTCGAGCGGTGGGCCAGATCCGGGGACTCGAGCGGCGCTCCTCGCCCGTGAGTGAAAGGGGTAGTTTGGGTTTGGGGATTTGGTCCGTGACGCCACCCACGGGTTGTGGTGAGCTTGGGCACCACCGCTGCTGGTGACGGGGATCCCGGGAGCGGTGGCAGGGAGCAGCTGGGATGTTGTTCTCCCCCTCCGTGGGTAGGGATTGGTGGTCCCGGGGCCCGGTGAGGTGACGGGGAGGCAGGGTCGGGAAGGTGCAGGGTTGCCTGGACTGCGCTGCGCAGTGCCGGATGGCACTGGTGTACTCACTAGGCCACAAATGTACGCAAAGTCTCTGGTAAACCAAACGGCTTGATGGACGGGTCCCGCAGCCGGCTGCTGTAGCTTCTCCCGGACGGGTGGTGGTGGCTGCCTTTCCCTGCACCTGTATGTATGTTCGGTCCCGATGGATTCCCACCGGTAACCCGCTCCCCAGCGTATATATGCGCCGGAGGAGCCCCTTTTGCCTGCAGGCTCTGGCCCTTGGAACTCTAGCTGTGGCGGTAGCTGTATTTCCTTTTTGCTGGTTGGACGGTTGACTTCAATCGGGTCTTGGCTGTTAGGAAACCCCTGGGGTTCCGGTCACTGACGGATTTAACCTCTAATGGCGGCTCCAAGCCTGGTCGGGGTCAGCAGGCTCTGCCTGAGTGTGCTGGCTTCACTTCGCTCCCCGGTTCGGTACCGGCGGGCCACCGCCCGACCCCGGTCCTACGGTTCCGCGTTGATCTGCCTCTCCTGCAGACGGCCACCACCGTCTGCCAACCTTGCTGGACGTGCCCGGGCTCCGACCCGGATACCTGCAGTAGCTCCTCTCACTTACACTGCTCAACACTATCTGCTTCCTTTTCCCGCCTCCAGGACTGTGAACTCCTCAGTGGGTGGGGCCAACCGCCTGGCTCCACCCCACCTGGTGTGGACATCAGCCCCTGGAGGGAGGCAACAAGGATTTTATGTCTGGCTGATGTGCCTGTCTCAGGGTGGGGGTGCGTGTTGTAGTACCTGTGACGACCTGGCTGGTCCAGGGCGCCACAAATGTCTCTGCCGAACATGGGGATAACTGTATGACAGTAATCCATATATATTTTGTTTATTTCATCATACAGTACCAGAGATCTGGGCCTTTATGTTGTACTGATTTTTGAATGGTCTTTATAAGAGGGTGTGGCTTACAGTATCCTCAGGGGTGTGTCTTTAGGCTGCTGTGCATAATTGCTGTGACCCATGCCCCCTTTCTTAAGGCTATAAAAATTGACACCAAATTAGGAGGCCCAGATCTCCAGCACCGTAGAACGGAATTATTTGAAAAAAGAAAAAAAAAATAGCCTACTCGGTGGAGAAGTAGGAATAAAGTAAGAGCAAAAACTGGGCATGACTGACCTGTCGACACAGGGGTCTGGTTTGAAATCTGTACTTATTTTATCTGCTTGTATTTATTTAGGGGTTGTTCTGGGGTATTTTTATGCACTTAATTTACTTAGGGGGCTAGTGTGGGTTCTGTATCTACATAGTATTTATTTAGGGGGTCTGCAGTAAATCTGGGATCTGTATTTAGGAGTCCAGTATCTATTTATTAGGTGATTTGGGGTCTATTAGTTTAGGGGTGTCTGTATTTATTTGAGGGTCTCTATTACTTTAGGAGGTCTTGTCTGTGTAGTTATTAGGGGGTCTGGGGTCTATCTATTTTGGCCTTTTAGTTCTGTGGTCTGTATTTATTAGGAATTTGGTCTCTGCTAGTGTAAGGGGTCTTGTCTACTTATTAGAGGGTCTGGTGTCCAGTTAGGGGACTGTTGGGGGTTCTATATTTGTTACGAGGTCTAGTGTCAGTCAATTGTGGGCTTCTGGTGTGGGGTCTATATTTATTAGAGGCTCTCTGGCTGTTCGAGTCCGGGCTGCAATAACTGAAGAACAGTAGACCACAGAGCGCACTGTGCCCTCCCCTGCTGCCCAATTACCAATGCCACTGCTATCTGCCTCCACAGGATGCAGACAATGGTGAACTCATTGGTCTTCCACCAATCAGCACCAAGCACAGAAGATGCCATAATAACGTTACATCACTGAGTGTGCTGTACGGAGCGTCAGTGCCCCGGACACTGGAGAAGTGTACTGGGGAGAGGGAGTGAGGTATGTGGTGTTTCTTTTATTGTGTATCACATGTTTGCATGTACTGTATAGAGGAGGCTATGTAGGGCTCATTTTGTATATAGGAGGCTATGTGGGGGCTCATTCTGTATATAGGAGGCTATGCGGGGGCTTATACTGTATCTAGCGGCTATGTGAGAGCTCATGCTGTATATAGGGGCTATGTGGGGGTTCATGCTGTATATAGGAGGTTCATACAGTATTTAGGAAGCTATGTGAGGCTCACAATGTATATATTAGGCTATGTGGGGACTCATACTGTATATAGGACTCATATTGTGTATATGGGCTATGTGAGGGCTCATACTGTATTTAGGAAGCTATGTGTAGGAGTCTGTATTTTTTAGGGGGTCGGCTGTGTGTTTATTGGGGGGGGGGATCATCTGTATTTATTAGAGGCTCATCTGTGTATTAGGGGGGCATCTGTATTTATTAGGTGGGGGTCATCTGTGTTTATTGAGGGTGTGTGTGTGTGTATTTATTAGAGGGTCAGCTGTGTGTTTATTGGGGATCATCTGTATTTATTAGAGGCTCATCTGTGTATTAGGGGGGCATCTGTATTTATTAGGTGGGGGTCATCTGTGTTTATTGAGGGTGTGTGTGTGTATTTATTAGAGGGTCAGCTGTGTGTTTATTAGGGGGGTGGGGATCACCTGTATTTATTAGGGGTTGTCTGTGTATTTATTAGGGAGGATATCTGTTTATTGGAGGGGGTCTGTGATTCTATTAGGGGGTTACCTGTATTTATTAGGTGAACATCTGTATATTTAGTATGGAGTCTGCTGTGTATTTATTAGGGAGGGCCTCTGTATTTATTAGGGGTCTGCTGTGTATTCATTAGTGGGGTCATCATATGTATTTATTAGGAGGTCTGCAGTGTGCTTAGGTGTATGGGGCCTGACTTGCACTGCCCTCTCTCAGCCATTATCAGGTGTCTAGCCTCCCCCCTCGCTCTTCTCCTCAGCCTGTCTCCCTTTTCTCCTCAACCTCTGTCTCTGTCTCTTTTCTTTCTCAGCCTCCGTCTCCCTTCCTTCTCAGCCTCTCTTTTCTCCTCAGCCTCTCTTTTCTCCTCAGCTTCCGTCTCCCTTCTTTCTCAGCCTCTCTTTTCTCCTCGGCCTCCATCTCCCTTCCTTCTCAGCCTCTCTTTTCTCCTCGCCCTCCGTCTCCCTTCCTTCTCAGCCTCTCTTTTCTCCTCGGCCTCCGTCTCCCTTCCTTCTCAGCCTCTCTTTTCTCCTCGCCCTCCGTCTCCCTTCCTTCTCAGCCTCTCTTTTCTCCTCGGCCTCCGTCTCCCTTCCTTCTCAGCCTCCGTCTCCCTTCCTTCTCAGCCTCTGTCTCCCTTCCTTCTCAGCCTCTGTCTCCCTTCCTTCTCAGCCTCTCTTTTCTCCTCAGCCTCTGTCTCCCTTCCTTCTCAGCCTCTCTTTTCTCCTCGGCCTCCGTCTCCCTTCCTTCTCAGCCTCGCTTTTCTCCTCAACCTTCGTTTCCCTTCCTTCTCAGCCTCGCTTTTCTCCTCAACTTTCGTTTCCCTTCCTTCTCAGCCTCTCTTTTCTCCTCTGCCTCTGTCTCCCTTCCTTCTTTCTCAGCCTCTCTTTTCTCCTCTGCCTCCCCTTCTTTCTCAGCTTCTCTTTTCTCCTCTGCCTCCCTTCTCAGCCTCTGTCTCCCTTCCTTCTTTCTCAGCCTCTCTTTTCTCCTCTGCCTCTGTCTCCCTTCCTTCTTTCTCAGCCTCTCTTTTCTCCTCTGCCTCTGTCTCCATTCCTTCTTTCTCAGCCTCTCTTTTCTCCTCTGCCTCCCTTCCTTCTTTCTCAGCCTCTCTTTTCTCCTCTGCCTCCCTTCCTTCTTTCTCAGCCTCTCTTTTCTCCTCTGCCTCTGTCTCCCTTCCTTCTTTCTCAGCCTCTCTTTTCTCCTCTGCCTCTGTCTCCCTTCCTTCTTTCTCAGCCTCTCTTTTCTCCTCTGCCTCTGTCTCCCTTCCTTCTTTCTCAGCCTCTCTTTTCTCCTCTGCCTCTCTTCCTTCTTTCTCAGCCTCTCTTTTCTCCTCGGCCTCTGTCTCCCTTCCTTCTTTCTCAGCCTCTCTTTTCTCCTCTGCCTCTGTCTCCCTTCTTTCTCAGCCTCTCTTTTCTCCTCTGCCTCTGTCTCCCTTCCTTCTTTCTCAGCCTCTCTTTTCTCCTCTGCCTCTGTCTCCCTTCCTTCTTTCTCAGCCTCTCTTTTCTCCTCGGCCTCTGTCTCCCTTCCTTCTTTCTCAGCCTCTCTTTTCTCCTCTGCCTCTGTCTCCCTTCCTTCTCAGCCTCTCTTTTCTCCTCTGCCTCTGTCTCCCTTCCTTCTTTCTCAGCCTCTCTTTTCTCCTCTGCCTCTGTCTCCCTTCTTTCTCAGCCTCTCTTTTCTCCTCTGCCTCTGTCTCCCTTCCTTCTTTCTCAGCCTCTCTTTTCTCCTCTGCCTCCCTTCCTTCTTTCTCAGCCTCTCTTTTCTCCTCTGCCTCTGTCTCCCTTCCTTCTTTCTCAGCCTCTCTTTTCTCCTCTGCCTCTGTCTCCCTTCCTTCTTTCTCAGCCTCTCTTTTCTCCTCTGCCTCTGTCTCCCTTCCTTCTTTCTCAGCCTCTCTTTTCTCCTCTGCCTCCCTTCCTTCTTTCTCAGCCTCTCTTTTCTCCTCTGCCTCTGTCTCCCTTCCTTCTTTCTCAGCCTCTCTTTTCTCCTCTGCCTCTGTCTCCCTTCCTTCTTTCTCAGCCTCTCTTTTCTCCTCTGCCTCTGTCTCCCTTCTTTCTCAGCCTCTCTTTTCTCCTCTGCCTCTGTCTCCCTTCCTTCTTTCTCAGCCTCTCTTTTCTCCTCTGCCTCTCTTCCTTCTTTCTCAGCCTCTCTTTTCTCCTCTGCCTCTGTCTCCCTTCCTTCTTTCTCAGCCTCTCTTTTCTCCTCTGCCTCTGTCTCCCTTCCTTCTTTCTCAGCCTCTCTTTTCTCCTCTGCCTCCCTTCCTTCTTTCTCAGCCTCTCTTTTCTCCTCTGCCTCTGTCTCCCTTCCTTCTTTCTCAGCCTCTCTTTTCTCCTCTGCCTCTGTCTCCCTTCCTTCTTTCTCAGCCTCTCTTTTCTCCTCTGCCTCCCTTCCTTTTCTCCTCTGCCTCCCTTCCTTCTTTCTCAGCCTCTCTTTTCTCCTCAGCCTCTCTCTTCTCCTCAGCCTCCGTCTACCTTCCTTCTCAGCCTCTCTTTTCTCCGCAGCCTGACTCTTTTCCTCCTCTGACTCGTTTTCTCCTCTCACTCATTGGCGGGAAACCCTCCCCGTCCTCAGCTTGAAGCGCGGGTCATGTGACGGTGACGTCAGTACGTAGTGACGTCGCAGCAGACGCGGCGGCCGGAGGCTGATCTGTGGCGGAGTTGAGTTTCCCGCGCCGGAGCAGACAGCGGCTGTGAGTAGTGCGGCCCCGGCCGTGTGTGAGGGGCTGCGGGCGGTCTGTGCTGTCTCTGGAGCAGTCCCTGGTGCCGCACAGCTCTGGTCCGTGTTATGTCCCTGGTGACGCTCGTGTTCATACATTATAACTTCCCCATTTATATTGCCCGTTACCCTTGGTTACCACACTACGGCGTAATATGATTGGCTGCTGTGGTCATGTGACGTCATGTCTTTTATGGCATGCTGCAAAACATACAGGGTGGTTCTTATAGTTTGTGCAGACAGCCACATGTGATGCTGCCTCACATTGGTGCATGGAGCGGATCACACCTCTGTAGGGGATTGGCAGTGTAATTTAGGGGGTTAAGCAGCTGCCCATGTTGCAGCCTGTCTGGCGGTGGTTGGGAAGGGGTTAAAGGGTTGTCGCCGCTGTTGCCCACTTACATGCCGAGCGGGGTGGTGAAGTTACCATGGTGATTCCTTAACTTTTCGTACCTGCTTCCTATTAAAGGGTTATTCCCCTCAGTTCATTTTTGTGACCCGAACAGGAATATCCCTTTAAGTAGAATAAGACCAGCTGTCACGTGACTGTCGCCAACCTCTGATGTCACATCAGGTGCGGAATGAGGTCGTGTGACCTAATGGTCCAATCAGTGCTGTGGCCTCTGTCACATGACTGTGTGTGGGTGTGTACGCGGCAGGTTTAGGGCGCTGGCATTTGACACCTCTGTCTCCATCGGGCATCCGGTATCTGGTGGTACAAGTCACCTGTCCGCTCCTCTGGACAATTTGTCTTTATTTAGAGTTGTTGTACTTTCTATTGTTCTTCCTGGAAATGGCGTTGAGGCTGCTTTAACACTTTGTTGCATTGTTTTTCATCAGTTGCAATTCGTCGCCGTGAGGAAATACGGTATCCTGCAAAATATTTTGCAGGAATCCGTTTTTTCCCCATAGACTTGTATGGACAGCTGATTGCGACTGATGACGGATCAGTCGTGGAACCACTGACCGTGGGGCGGCAGGAACGCAGCATGTAGTGTATTATGAGCAGCAGAATCCTTTTTTTTTTTTTTTTTTTTTTTTTTTTTTTTTTTTTTTTTTCTTTCACTGCATGCTCAGCTCCTGTTTAATCATTGAAAACAATATGGCCGGCTTTTGTGAACGATCAGCTGATTGTTCACAATAGCCGGCCGCCGGTAAAACAATAAAAAACAAAAAAAAAGCAGATTGTGGTTTTGCAGCATCAGTCACACCAGTTGTGCCACTATCTGCAACAGATCCGTTGCATCAGTTACACAACTGATTGTGACTGATGCAAAATAATGTAAGTGTGAAAGCCGCCTAAGGGGCTCCACGTGTGACCGTGTTTGCAGCGGTTTGGACACAGCATGCTTCAGCTGGGTCCAAAACTCAACATTGTACAGTACAAGCATAGTGGATGGGATGTCTAGAAATCCTCTGCCCACTGTGCTTGTTTTTTCCACAGCAAACACTGACCTGCGGTGCGGCTTTTCAGACCGCATCATGTCAATTATTGGCTGTGGATTCGCATGTGTCCTTTGTAGGGAGAACACAAGCGAAAGACAACAGCGCACTGAACTCTGATCGTGGGTACAAGCAGCTGCGGTCTCCTGCAGGCGCCCCCCCCGGTCAGGATCCGCTGCGTCCAGGACGTCAGGCGTCCTGATCGTGGGCACATATTCTTATAAAACTATAAAAAAAATAAAAAATAAACCTTTTCTGTCTCATTGGCTTCAAAAACATCTAATCTATTGTGGCCAGTGGGATGGCAATGATTATACGCTGCCAGGCAGATGAATATTGTGGAGGGGCATTGTCTCTACTTTGCACGCTGCGACATCGCTAGCCGATGATAGTGATGCCGAGCGCGATAGTCCCCGCCCCTGTCGCACATGCGATATCTTGTGATAGCTGCCGTAGCGAACATTATCACTACGGCAGCTTCACACGCACTTACCTGCCCTGCGACGTCGCTGTGACCGCCGAAGAATCCCTCCCTCAAGGAGGCGGTGCGTTCGGCGTCACCGCAACGTCACTAATTGGCCGGCCAATAAAAGCGGAGGGGCGGAGATGAGCGGGATGTAAACATTCCGCCCACCTTCTCCCTTCCGCATTGCCGGTGGACGGCGGGCGCAGGTAAGGAGGTGTCGCTCCTGCGGTTTCACACACAGCGATGTGTGGAGCTGCAGGAACGACAAACAACATCATACCTGCGGACGCACCGACATTATGAAAATGAAGGACGTGACACAGATCACCAATTTTTGACTTTCATGCTCGTTCATCTTTCCTAGGCTTTACACGTTGCGACGTCGTTACCTGCGCCGGATGTACGTCACTTTCGATTTGATCCCGACGATATCGCAGTAGCGATATCGCAACGTGCAAAGTACCCCTAAGGCTGCTTTCACACATCAATTTTTTGCAATCAGGCACAATCCGGCACTTTGCAGAAAAAACGCATCCGTTTTTTTTTTTGCCGCCGGATGCGTTTTTTCTTCATAGACTTGCATTAGCACCGGATTGTGCAGCATGGCCTTGCATTGCATCCGGTTTTTGCCGCATGCGGCATATTTAGCCAATGCAGTGGCCGGATGGAACGTTGCTTGCAGCGTTTTTTTGTCTGTGGCAAAAAATCACATTGCGCCAAATCCGGCGCGATGCGATTTACAATGCAAGCCTATGGACGCCAGATGCGGCGTCCAGCGACAAAAGAACGCATCCGGCGTCCGGATGCGGTTTTTTGAACTGCGCATGCTCATTAACAAACCGGATCCGTCAAAAAACGGACAGGCCGTATGGAAAAACGTATGCTTTTCGCCGGTTTGATGGATGCGGCGCACACCAGTACAGTATAATACAGTACAGTGGCAGTGCTGCAACGTCCGGGTCACATGCTCCGGGCACATTGACAGCACGTGACCTGAGCTTGTTGCGTGAACATTGTACTGTATACACTGTACTGGAGCGCGCCGGATCCGACTAAGTGAAGAAAAGCCGGATGTGTGAAAGAGGCCTTAGCTGGGAAATACACGGCCTCGAGAGATTGCTGCTGTCAGGTGATGTCGGCTACCAGAGTCATATCTGCCCTGCAGGAGCTGGTTTATTTGTCACCTGATAGTTGCAGGCACCTGCATTATGCGGCAGCAGAACACAAACCTTTCACTGCACAACTCTGCAGTGTGGTCTCAAACCTCGTTGTTTTCCTTTTGGATACAAGAACAGTCATGGATGACAACAGTTAAGGCTAGGTTCACACTTCCGTTGTTTTGCTTCAGTCACAATCCGTCGTCTTGAGGAATTACGGTATCCTGCAAAATATTTTGCAGGAATCCAGTTTTTCCCCATAGACTTCTATTAGCGACGGATTGCAACTGATGACCCTGCGTTGCATCCGCTGCGTCGCGGTCAGTCGTTTTTTGACTGACCGCCGGGCGGGAGCAACGCAGCCTGTAACGTTGTTTGAGCAGCGCGATCCGTAGGATTTCGCTGCGCATGCGCTCTCTGGCTCCCTGCACACGTAACCAGGATACACATCGGGTTACTAAGCAATGCGCTTTGGTTAGTTACCCGATATTTACACTGGTTACGTGTGCAGGGAGCCAGCGCTAAGCGGTGTATGCTGGTAACCAAAGTAAATAGGTAACCAAGAAAAGTGCTTTGCTTTTACCCGATATTTACCCTGGCTGTGCACGGAGCCCGACACTTCACCGCCTGGCTCCGCCCCCTCCCGCACTCAGCATGTGTACACACACACACACACACACACACACACACACACACTCACTTGTCCTGCAGTCCCCGCGGCACTGACGTCCTCAGTGCCACGGCCTCGCTCGGCTCCGCCCCCTCGCGCTCCGCCCCCCGCACACAACGGAGTCCGACAAAGAATTCTGTTCTTTGTCATCCGTTGTACAATGCATCAGTCACATGCGTCACGCAACGCATGTGACTGATACAAAACAACGGAAGTGTGAACCTAAGGTAAATGTCATATCCCTGAAAAACCTGGACAGAACGTGTGTGTGAATCACTGACGGCTAAGGGTACTTTCACACTTGCGTTCAGCGGAGTCCGTCACTATGGAGAATAGTGCAGACCGTTAACGCGCTGCGCTATTCTCCATAGACTTGTATGGACGACACCCTGTAACGCAAGTGTCAGCGTTGCATCCGCTGGACAACGCAGCATCGTTATTTTGACGCTGCGTCGGGTGGGAGGAACGCAGCATGTAACGTTTTTTTGAGCAGCGCAATTCGTTGGATTTAGCTGCGCATGCCCTCTCTGGCTCCCTGCACCCGTAACCAAGGTAAATATTGGGTAACCAAGCAAAGTGCTTTGCCGATATTTACCCTCACTACATGTGCAGGGAGCCCGACACTTCCCCGCTTGGCTCTGCCCCCTCCCGCACTCCATTCCGCATGTACGTACACACACACGCACGCACACACGCACACTCACCTGTCTTCAGCGCCATGGCCCCGCTCGGCTTCGCCCACTCTTCACTCTGCCCCCCGCACACATTCTCGGCGGCCGAGCGATCAGCTGATCACCTGGCGGCCGGCTACTGGGAACGATCAGCTGATCACCCGGCGGCCGGCTACTGGGAGCGATCAGCTGATCACCCGGCGGCCGGCTACTGGGAGCGATCAGCTGATCACCCGGCGGCCGGCTACTGGGAGCGATCAGCTGATCACCCGGCGGCCGGCTACTGGGAGCGATCAGCTGATCACCCGGCGGCCGGCTACTGGGAGCGATCAGCTGATCACCCGGCGGCCGGCTACTGGGAGCGATCAGCTGATCACCCGGCGGCCGGCTACTGGGAGCGATCAGCTGATCACCCGGCGGCCGGCTACTGGGAGCGATCAGCTGATCACCCGGCGGCCGGCTACTGGGAGCGATCAGCTGATCACCCGGCGGCCGGCTACTGGGAGCGATCAGCTGATCGCTCACAATAGTCTGCCGCCGGTAAACTGTAAAAAAAAAAAAAAAAAATCAAAACGGATTCGGTTGTTTTGCAGCATCCGTTGTGCCATTATATGCAACACATCCGTTGCATCCGTCACACAACACAATGCAACGGATACCGTTCAACGCAAGTGTGAAACTAGCCTTAGGTGTCAATTTAGTCACACATTTCCAGGAGGAGTAACAGAGGACTGCTACTTCAGATTTCAAAAAGGGGGGAAAAAAATAACAAAGCCATCAGACTTTTTTTTTTTTAATGGGAATACTTACTGACATCTGCCTCATTGAATCCATGTTATTGGTGTTTCTTCAACCCTTTTCACAATCTACTGTACATAAGACTGAGGCTGACCTCACATGTCCAGTAATCATCCGTTGCAAAACGGATCCAGTAACGGATCGCTATTTTTCTTTGTCGCTCCATTGGGAGACCCAGACAATTGGGTGTATAGCTTCTGCCTCCGGAGGCCACACAAAGTATTACACTTTAAAAAGTGTAACCCCTCCCCTCTGCCTATACACCCTCCCGTGCATCACGGGCTCCTCAGTTTTATGCTTTGTGTTGAAGGAGGCACACATTCACTCATGCTCCCATTTTAGTCAGCAGCAGCTGCTGATTGTATCGGATGGAAGAAAAGAGGGCCCCCAACAGGGCCCCCGGCATGCTCACTTCTCACCCCACTAAGTCGGCGGTGCTGTTAAGGTTGAGGTACCCATTGCGGGTACAAAGGCTGGAGCCACATGCCGTTTTTCCTTCCCCATCCCTTAGAGGCTCTGGGAGAAGTGGGATCCTAACCGGTCACCATTCACTGGGACCGGGCTCCCTCCGCAGCCCCTGGGGGAATCTGCTGGACAGGAGACTGGGTATCATCAGGGACAGGCCCTGCATCTAAAAGGTACTCTGTGTCCCCTTGGGGATGGTGCATGGAGCGCCTGTGTTACAGACGCTGCAGCGGCTGCTGTTTTTTTTGTGACGACCGGGACTACCGCGCCGACCGCGCCTGTTTGTCGGCCGCGTTATTAAATTTAGTCCCCGGCTTCTGCGGCCTAGTACCATAACTCCCGCCCCCGGGCCTGCCAGTCAGGGGTAAGGGCGGGACGCTCGACTGGACGTCGGCAGTGAGGGCTGGAGCATACTTAGGTGTTTTCCTCCCCCCTCACTGAGCACTGTGGGGCACCAGATTCCCGCACTTTATTAGTCACCGCCCACGGCTCCCTCCTCCCCTGAGACCCTGGCAGCCATTTTTACAATCACTTCTGCCGGTGGAGGACTTCAGAACGAGCTCTGCAGCTCTGGGAGGCGCAGGCAGGGAATCTGGTGGACACACAACCGCTTTGGGCGGTCGGTAAGCCACACCGGTTACCCGGTGCTGCCCCCCCTAGGGTGCCGAAGTGTGTGTATGTATATGTATATATATATATATATATATATATATATATATATATATATATATATATATTATAATATAATTTGTATACATTGTTTTGCATTGCTTTGCTTTTGGCTATATACCCTCACTGATCACTCTCAGAGGAGACAACAGCATGTCGTCCGCAAAGAGCAAGGGTGCCAAGGCACAGGCTTATTTTGCAACCTGTACCTCTTGTGCGGCTATGTTACCTGCAGGTTCCACCTACCCTCACTGTGTGCAATGCTCGGCCCCTGTGGCACTCACTCAGCCGGACCCTCGGCTCAGGTAGAACCCCCGGCTTCCACTGTCCAGGTGGCAGGGACAGAGTTTGCAGTTTTGGCTGAGAAACTCTGAGTTGCTTTCACAATCCATGGCTCAGTCTATGGACAGATGGTCTGCTAAGATACTAGAAGCCTTGCAGTCCAGATCGGTAACACAGGCCCCGGGCACTGTGAATTCATCGCCCCCAGGCCCCTCTCGGTCGGCGCAGCAGAGTGCTCCTGGGGTGACACCTAGGTCCCACGGGGAGGACTCCGACACGGACCGCAGTCCCAGACCGGCTAAGCGGGCTCGCTGGGAACCTTCCCCGACTTAATCACGCTGTTCGGGGTCTCAGCATGAGGACTCTCTGGAGGATGAAGCGGAGGTCGCAGCTCAGGGCTCTGATCCTGACGTTGCTCTCAATCTTGATACACCTGAAGGGGACGCCATAGTAAATGACCTTATAGCGTCCATCAACCAGGTGCTAGATCTTTCTCCCCCAACTCCACCTATAGAGGAGTCGGCTTCGCAGCAGGAGAAACACCAGTTTAGGTTTCCCAAACGTACACGGAGTGCGTTTTTCGATCACTCTAACTTCAGAGATGCTGTCCAGAAGCACAGAGCATTTCCGGACAAGCGCTTTACTAAGCGCCTTAATGACACACGTTACCCCTTCCCCCCTGACGTTGTTAAGGGTTGGGCTCAGTGTCCCAAGGTGGATCCTCCAGTCTCTAGACTGGCGGCTAGATCCGTAGTAGCAGTGGCTGACGGTTCATCGCTCAAGGATGCCACTGACAGGCAAATAGAGCTCCTGATGAAATCCATCTATGAAGCCATAGGCGCGTCTTTTGCTCCGGCCTTTGCAGCCGTGTGGGCACTCCAAGCTATCTCAGCTTGTCTGTCTGAGATTAATGCGGTCACACGTACCTCTGCTCCGCAAGTTGTGTCTTTGACTTCTCAGGCGTCGGCCTTTTCGTCCTACGCCATGAACGCCGTCCTGGACTCTGCGAGCCGTACAGCGGTAGCGTCCGCCAATTCGGTGGCAGTCCGCAGGGCCATGTGGCTACGCGAATGGAAGGCAGACTCTGCTTCCAAGAAGTTCTTAACCGGTTTGCCATTTTCTGGCGACCGTTTGTTTGGCGAGCAATTGGACGAAATTATTAAACAATCCAAGGGAAAGGACTCGTCCTTACCCCAGTCCAAACCAAACAGACCTCAGCAACGAAAAATTCAATCGAGGTTTCGGTCCTTTCGGCCCTCAGCCAGGTCCCAATCCTCCACGTCCAACAGGTCAGAGAAGGGCCAGAGGAACTCTTCTGCATGGCGGTCTAAGTCACGTCCTCCAAAGACCGCCGGAGGAACCGCCTCCAAGGCGGCCTCCTCATGACTTTTGGCCTCCCCAAACCGCATCCTCGGTCGGTGGCAGGCTCTCCCGCTTTTGCGACGCCTGGTGGCCACATGTCCAAGACCGATGGGTGAGAGACATTCTGTCTCACGGTTACAGGATAGAGCTCAGCTCCCGTCCTCCGACTCGTTTCTTCAGAACATCTCCGCCCCCCGAGCGAGTCGATGCACTTTTTCAGGCGGTGAACACTCTGAAGGCAGAAGGAGTTGTGATCCCCGTTCCCCTTCAAGAACGTGGTCGCGGTTTTTACTCCAACTTGTTCGTGGTGCCAAAAAAGGACGGATCATTCCGTCCCGTTCTGGACCTCAAACTGCTCAACAGACACGTGAGAACCAGACGGTTCCGGATGGAATCTCTCCGCTCTGTCATCGCCTCGATGTCCCAAGGAGACTTCCTAGCATCAATCGACATCAGGGATGCCTATCTCCATGTGCCGATTGCTCCAGAGCATCAACGCTTCCTGCGTTTCGCCATCGGGGACGAACACCTTCAGTTCGTGGCACTGCCTTTCGGCCTGGCGACAGCCCCACGGGTCTTCACCAAGGTCATGGCATCAGTGGTGGCGGTCCTACACTCTCAGGGCCACTCCGTGATCCCTTACTTAGACGATCTCCTAGTCAAGGCACCCTCCCGGGTGGCATGTCAACACAGCCTGACCATTGCTCTGGAGACTCTCCAGAGGTTCGGGTGGATCATCAATTTCCCAAAGTCAAAATTGACACCGACCCAATCACTGACTTACCTCGGGATGGAGTTTCATACTCTCTCAGCAATAGTGAAGCTTCCGCTGGACAAACAGCGTTCGCTGCAGACAGGGGTGCACTCTCTCCTTCGGGCCCAGTCACACCCCTTGAGGCGCCTCATGCACTTCCTAGGGAAGATGGTGGCAGCAATGGAGGCAGTTCCCTTTGCGCAGTTTCATCTGCGTCCACTTCAATGGGACATTCTCCGCAAATGGGACAGGAGGTCGACGTCCCTAGACAGGAACGTCTCTCTTTCACTGGCAGCCAAAACCTCTCTTCAGTGGTGGCTTCTTCCCACTTCTTTGTCGAAGGGAAAATCCTTCCTGCCCCCATCCTGGGCTGTGGTCACGACGGACGCGAGTCTGTCAGGGTGGGGAGCGGTCTTCCTCCACTACAGGGCTCAGGGAACCTGGACTCCGACAGAGTCCTCCCTTCAGATCAATGTTCTGGAGATAAGGGCAGTGTATCTAGCCCTAAAGGCGTTCCATCGGTGGCTGGAGGGCAGGCAGATCCGAATACAGTCGGACAACGCCACGGCGGTCGCGTACATCAACCACCAGGGCGGCACACGCAGTCGTCAAGCCTTCCAAGAAGTTCGGCGGATTCTGCTGTGGGCGGAAGCCACAGCCTCCACCATCTCCGCAGTTCACATCCCGGGCGTAGAAAACTGGGAAGCAGACTTTCTCAGTCGCCAGGGCATGGACGCAGGGGAATGGTCTCTTCACCCGGACGTGTTTCAAGAGATCTGTTGCCGCTGGGGAACGCCGGACGTCGACCTCATGGCGTCTCGGCACAACAACAAAGTCCCGGCATTCATGGCACGGTCTCAAGATCACAGAGCTCTGGCGGCGGACGCATTAGTTCAGGATTGGTCGCAGTTTCGACTGCCTTATGTATTTCCTCCTCTGGCACTGCTGCCCAGAGTGTTACGCAAGATCAGGTCCGACTGCCGCCGCGCCATCCTCGTCGCTCCAGACTGGCCGAGGAGGTCGTGGTACCCGGATCTGTGGCACCTCACGGTGGGTCAACCGTGGGCACTCCCAGACCGACCAGACTTGCTGTCTCAAGGGCCATTTTTCCATCTGAATTCTGCGGCCCTCAACCTGACTGTGTGGCCATTGAGTCCTGGCTCCTAGCGTCCTCAGGGTTATCTCAAGATGTCATCGCCACTATGAGACAGGCCAGGAAACCAACGTCCGCCAAGATCTATCACAGGGCTTGGAGGATCTTCTTATCCTGGTGCGCTGATCAGGGTTTTACCCCCTGGCCGTTTGCCTTACCCACTTTTCTTTCTTTCCTTCAATCCGGAATGGACAAGGGTTTGTCTCTCGGCTCTCTCAAGGGACAAGTATCTGCGCTTTCCGTGTTTTTTCAAAAGCGTCTAGCCAGGCTTCCGCAGGTCCGTACGTTCCTGCAGGGAGTTTGCCACATAGTCCCACCTTACAAGCGTCCGCTGGAACCCTGGGATCTTAACAGGGTGCTAACGGCTCTTCAGAAACCACCTTTCGAGCCGCTGCGGAATATCTCTTTATCACGTCTTTCGCAGAAGGTGGCATTTCTAGTGGCAGTTACATCGCTCCGTAGAGTGTCGGAGCTGGCAGCTCTGTCATGCAAAGCCCCCTTCCTGGTTTTTCACCAGGATAAGGTGGTTCTGCGTCCTGTTCCGGAATTTCTCCCTAAGGTGGTATCTCCTTTTCATCTCAATCAGGATATCTCCTTACCTTCATTTTGCCCTAATCCAGTTCACCAATGTGAAAAGGATTTGCACTTGTTAGATCTCGTGAGAGCACTCCGGCTCTACATTTCTCGCACGGCGCCCCTGCGCCGTTCTGATGCGCACTTTGTCCTTGTCGCTGGCCAGCGTAAGGGGTCGCAGGCTTCCAAGTCAACCTTGGCTCGGTGGATCAAGGAACCGATTCTTGAAGCCTACCGTTCTTCTGGGCTTCCGATTCCTTCAGGGCTGATAACAGAGAGTAATGAAGTAGGGCTTTCAAGGCCGCGCCAGTGACCACTCTGACCAATAGTAAATTAATGTTCCTTTATTTCATCTTCAGGTCGACGCGTTTCTGGAGTCTCTGCTCCCTTCCTCAGGACACACAGGAAAAAAGTACATCAAATCAGATTATAGAGATTTAGATGTACTTTTTTCCTGTGTGTCCTGAGGAAGGGAGCAGAGACTCCAGAAACGCGTCGACCTGAAGATGAAATAAAGGATCATTAATTTACTATTGGTCAGAGTGGTCACTGGCGCGGCCTTGAAAGCCCTACTTCATTACTCTCTGTTATCAGCCATCCTGGGTGCTGCTGCCTTTGGCCTGGAATCTATGCCTGCATAGTAGTTGTGACTTTCACAACTCCCTTTGGTGAGTGCAAATTTATTCTTATCACCCCAATACCACTCGGGTAAGACCCTATTGCGCTTCTTTTTTCCACAGTACTTACACAGATTCCTTCAGGGCTGAAAGCCCATTCTACCAGAGCCGTAGGTCCATCCTGGGCATTGCGACACCGGGCTACGGTTCAGCAGGTGTGTCAGGCGGCTACCTGGTCGAGTCTGCACACCTTCACAAAACACTATCAGGTGCATGCCTATGCTTCGGCAGAGGCTAGCCTAGGTAGGCGAGTCCTTCAGGCGGCGGTTGCCCACCTGTAAGAGGGGGCCGTTTTCGGCTCTTTTTATCGAGGTATTCTTTTACCCACCCAGGGACTGCTTTTGGACGTCCCAATTGTCTGGGTCTCCCAATGGAGCGACAAAGAAGAAGGGAATTTTGTTTACTTACCGTAAATTCCTTTTCTTCTAGCTCCTATTGGGAGACCCAGCACCCGCCCCTGTTCCCTTCGGGCTGTTGTTCTTTTGTGTACACATGTTGTTCATGTTGAATTGTTCTTTTGGTTATGGTCTTCAGTTCTCCGAACATCCTTCGGATTGAATTTACCCTAGACCAATTTATAAGTTTCCTCCTTCCTGCTTTTGCACCAAAACTGAGGAGCCCGTGATGCACGGGAGGGTGTATAGGCAGAGGGGAGGGGTTACACTTTTTAAAGTGTAATACTTTGTGTGGCCTCCGGAGGCAGAAGCTATACACCCAATTGTCTGGGTCTCCCAATAGGAGCTAGAAGAAAAGGAATTTACGGTAAGTAAACAAAATTCCCTTCATCTTTCGTTTGAAACGGATCCAGTAAAGCAAAACCGGATCCGTTTACAAATGCAAGAAAAATGAATGACTAAACAGCAATCAGGTAACGGATCCGGCCTCCATAGACTCCAATGTTGAAAGCACGGATCCTGCAAAAATCTATTTCAAAATGGACAAAAAAAGGTTGTGTTTGCTGAACTTTTTTTTGCCAACGGATCCGTTCTAACAAATGATTACTGGACATGTGAACTTAGCCTAAAAGGGTCATTCTTGGAATCCTAAGTTATCCCCCAGCTATGGCCGGTTTCACATCTCCGGTATTTTGCCGGAAGCCAGATCTGGCACACATGCCGTACAGTTACATTCATTTACAGTGGAAGCTCGACCCCCAGAAGAGGATGGTCCCAAGGAACTGGTCTTGAAAGGAGCGGAGGTGCAGATGCTCCCTTCGTGGCCTATGAGACTGTTGTATCAGAGCGCTGTACTTTGCTCTATGGGGTGGGGAGTGATAGTGATCTGTGTCTGTCTGCAATCCGCCCCCCATTTCAGCGCAGGTCACTCTAGTGGTCTATGGTGGAGGGATGACATCACTACTGAGGCCTGTGATTGGCTGTAGTAGTCAGGTGACCAGTATGACATATTTCAGACCTGATTTAGGCTGCACAACTGTCCAAAAAAACAAGCCAAAATGAAGCTGCTGGTTGGTCGGGAGGGACAATGGGTGACCTAGATAACGAGGGATTACAACATCTGCAGTGCAGTTGGGCTTTAGACTTCACGAATTATTATACTGTATTTTTTTTTAATTCATCTTAGAGCCGTTAGTTGATGTTGTGGTCTGGATTCCTAGGATTTTAGCTTTTCTAAATTATTTTGCAGAGTAAATACCATGCCTCGTAAGAAAGAAGGGGCGGCACCGGCTGCCAGGAAAGCCCCAGCTAAGTACAAGCTGGCGGAGGAGTTTCCACAAGGAGAAGTGCTGACGGATTCTGCTAAAAAGCAGTGGAAATTAGGATTGCCCATCGGCCAGGGAGGATTTGGCCGTCTTTACCTCGGTAAGATTATGGCTGTAATTATGAAGCTTTTCTTTATGCTGGAGGAGTACGGAGTCATGTGGCTCGTGCTATGGTGGAGGACATGTCTCCTTCCTTTAGCATCATCTACTTTTTTTTTTTTTTTTTTTTCTTTCTTGCTGTATACAGATTGGTTTTCTTTAACCTGAAATTCAGATAGTGGCCCTGATGGTCACAAGTTTTTTTTGTTTTGTTTTTTCCTTGTCTACGAAACCACTTGGTGCATAATCGTCAGTGTCCTGGCAGGTCTGTGTGGACACAACGCTCTCCGATGTGGGTCCAAACAAACCCTTTAGGCTACTTTCACACTTGTGTCGTTCCATTGCAAACATTTGTCGCCTCTGCGCTCTTTTGTCACCTCTGCGCTCTTTTGTCGCCTCTGCGCTCTTTTGTCGCCTCTGCGCTCTTTTGTCGCCTCTGCGCTCTTTTGTCGCCTCTGCGCTCTTTTGTCGCCTCTGCGCTCTTTTGTCGCCTCTGCGCTCTTTTGTCGCCTCTGCGCTCTTTTGTCGCCTCTGCGCTCTTTTGTCGCCTCTGCGCTCTTTTGTCGCCTCTGCGCTCTTTTGTCGCCTCTGCGCTCTTTTGTCGCCTCTGCGCTCTTTTGTCGCCTCTGCGCTCTTTTGTCTCTCCCTCTCCTGACAACACTGGAGAAGGATCAGACATGTTGGATTTCTGCCTTATCCTTTGCCTGACAGTGTCCACTTTAAACCATAAGTACGTTTCACTAAACGGAAATCAACTAATCATGTACTGAAATCCACTGTGTTTCCCTATGAGGGACGGTCAGGCTGCCCCCTAAAACCGCTGATTGTTGATGTTGTTATTGCGTGGGGCCACATCCAGCCCTATAAGGCCATGTGCCAACGGGAGATCGTATCTGCAGACTTTTCTGTAGGTATTTCCGCAGGTTCACGCAGCAACTCCCTGGAATCCGCAGCTATCCGTTGATGCGGTATATCTGCGGAGTTGTTGCGGTAAACCTGAGGAAACAGTGTGGATTTCAGGTGGAATTCCTGCGGATTTCCCGCCCTCTATCTCCATAGTGGAAAGGCAGGAATTCTGCGGATACTTCCACATGAATAATTGACATGCACTTACGTGCGGCTGTGGGAAATCGCAGCATTTTCCGCAGCCGCAAAAACCGCAGCATTGATACAGCACTCCCCATGTCACATAGGATAACATGGGGAGTGTCTGTACATGCGTAAACCCACAGATTTATCTAGAAAGTCTAGAAAATCCACAGGTTTTCCGCAGCAAAATCTACATTACCTTCTCCCGTGGGCACATGGCCTAAGAGACATAAATCCCACCATAGTGGAGCACTGAGTTCTAACCCTTTTTTTTTATTCTTTGCTCACCAGCGGATCAAAACTCTTCCAAAGCAGTGGGATCCGATGCTCCTTACGTCATTAAAGTGGTAAGTCTGCCGCCATTATTTAATGTGAAATTATGTCTAATACCAAAAAGTAATTGTCCGGTGGGCGGATAACACTGCAGAAATTAGAATTATGGTGGAATATATTTTTGCTGCCAAGTGTTTGTTGTGCAGAATGAAAAATTCTTACTTCTCTGCCCCCAGAGGAGACTTATGCCATATACTTATAGCACCACCTGGTGTTCAAAGTGCACAGCAATGTGTCCGCCCACCTGATAGATGCTAATGGACACACAGTCGTATTGCTGAAAAAGTCCTTCCTTCTTCATGGGGGGAGGGGAGACTACTATGGGGAAGTTTACAATTACATGATACTCACGGCTAAACTGCATAAACCAGAAGCCCACAGTGAAAAAGAAAGTGAAAAATTATATATACACCGTATTTCTTTGTCGCTCCATTGGGAGACCCAGACAATTGGGTGTATAGCTTCCGCCTCCGGAGGCCACACAAAGTATTACACTTTAAAAGTGTAACCCCTCCCCTCTACCTATACACCCTCCCGTGCATCACGGGCTCCTCAGTTTTATGCTTTGTGTGGAAGGAGGCACACATCCACTCATGCATTCTCATATTAGTTATATCGGTTGGAAGAAAAGTGGGCCCCCACGGGGCCCCCGGTATGTTCCCTTCTCACCCCACTACGTCGGCGGTGCTGTTAAGGTTGAGGTACCCATTGCGGGTACAAAGTCCGGAGCCTCATGCCGTTTTCCTTCACCATCCCTTAGCGGCTCTGGGAGAAGTGGGATCCTGAACGGTCATCCATTTACTGGGACCGTGCTCCCTCCGCAGCCCCTGTGGGAATCTGCCGGACAGGAGTCTAGTCATCCTCAGGGACCGGGCCCTGCATCTCTAAGGTACTCTGTGTCCCCATAGGGGCTGTGCATGGAGCGCCTTCTTCCCGGACGCTGCAGCAGCTGCTGATTTGTGAAGACCGGCGGACTTCCGCGCCGACCGCGCCTGTTTGTCGGCCGCGGTCTTAAATTTAGTCCCCGGCTTCATTGCGGCCTAGTAGCAAAACTCCCGCCCCCGGGCCTGCCTGTCAGGGGTAAGGGCGGGACTGCCGACCTGACGTCGGATGTGAGGGCCGGAGCATCCTGTATGTTTCCTCCCCCCTCACAGATCACTGGGGGGACCCCAGATTCCCGCACTTTTCTAGCGCCGCCCACGGCTCCACTCCTCCCCTGAGAGCTCCGGCAGCCATTTTTTTGGCATTCTGCCGGTAGAGGATTACCAGGAAAGAGCTCTGCAACTCTGCAAGACCTAAGGCAGGGAATCTGGAGGACACACACTCCGCTTTTTAGCGGTCGGTAAGCCACACCGGTCACCCGGTGCTGGTCCCCTTAGGGTGCCGGAATAGATACGTATTCTATATATATATTTCTGTTCGGTCGGGCTATATACCCTTTCCCATATACCCTCAGTGATCACTCTCCTAGGAGACAACAGCATGTCGTCCACAAGGAGCAAGGGTGCTAAGGCACAGGGTTATTTTGCGACCTGTACCTCTTGTGCGGCTATGTTACCTGCGGGTTCCACCTACCCTCACTGTGAGCAATGCTCGACCCCTGTTTTGCTTGCTCAGCCGGAGCCTCGGTCACTAGTGGGCCCCTCGGCTCAGGTAGACCCCCCCCCCCTGCTCCCCCTGTCCAGGCGGCAGGGACAGAGTTTGCCGTTTTTGCTGAGAAACTCTCTGAGTCACTTTCACAATCCATGGCTCAGTCTATGGACAAATGGTCTGCCAAGCTGCTAGAAGCTTTGCAGTCCAGACCGGTCCTGACACAGGCCCCGGGCCCTGTTGGATCGTCGCCTCCAGGCCCCTCTCGGTCCGCGCCGCAGCGCGCTCCCAGGGGGGGCCCTAGGTCTCACGTGGAGGACTCCTGCCCGGACCACAGTCCCAGACCGGCTAAGCGGGCTCGCTGGGAATCATCCCCGACTTCTTCACGCTGCTCGGGTTCCCAGCTTGAGGACTCTCTGGAGGACGAGGCGGACGTCGCAGCTCAGGGCTCTGACCCTGACGTTGCTCTCAATCTTGATACACCTGAAGGGGACGCCTTAGTAAATGACCTTATCTCATCCATCAACCAGGTGTTAGATCTCTCTCCCCCGCCGCCACCTGTAGAGGAGTCGACTTCTCAGCAGGAGAAACACCAGTTTCGGTTCCCTAAACGTACACGGAGTGCGTTTTTCGATCACTCTAACTTCAGAGATGCTGTCCAGAAGCACAGAGCGGTTCCGGACAAGCGCTTTACTAAGCGCCTTACTGACACACGTTACCCCTTCCCCTCTGACGTAGTTAAGGGTTGGGCTCAATGTCCCAAGGTGGATCCTCCAGTCTCTAGACTGGCGGCTAGATCTGTGGTATCGGTTGCAGATGGCTCATCGCTAAAAGATGCCACTGACTGGCAGATAGAGCTCCTGGTGAAATCCATCTATGAAGCCACGGGCGCGTCTTTTGCCCCGGCTTTTGCAGCCGTGTGGGCACTCCAAGCTATCTCAGCTTGTCTGGCTGAGATTAATGCGGTCACACGTAATTCTGCTCCGCAGGTTGCGTCTTTGACTTCTCAGGCGTCAGCTTTTTCTTCCTACGCCATGAACGCAGTCCTAGACTCTGCGAGCCGTACAGCGGTGGCATCCGCTAATTCTGTGGCAGTCCGCAGAGCCATGTGGCTGCGCGAATGGAAGGCAGACTCGGCTTCCAAGAGGTTCTTAACCGGTTTGCCGTTTTCTGGCGACCGATTGTTTGGCGAACGATTGGATGAGATTATTAAGGAATCCAAGGGAAAGGACTCCTCCTTACCCCAGTCCAAACCGAAGAGACCTCAGCAACGGAAAATACAATCGAGGTTTCGGTCCTTTCGTCCCTCCGCCAAGCCCCAATCCTCTTCGTCCAGCAGGCCGGAGAAAGGCCAGAGGAACTCCTATGCGTGGCGGGCTAAGTCACGGCCCCAAAAAGCCGCCGGAGGCAATGCTTCCAAGGCGGCCTCTTCATGACTCTCGGCATCCCCGAACCGCATCCTCGGTCGGTGGCAGGCTCTCCCGCTTTTGCGACGCCTGGTGGCCACATGTTCAAGACCGATGGGTGAGAGACATTCTGTCTCACGGTTACAGGATAGAGTTCAGCTCTCGTCCTCCGACTCGTTTCTTCAGAACCTCTCCGCCCCCCGCTTGGGCCGACGCACTTTTTCAGGCGGTGGACGCTCTGAAGACAGAAGGAGTTGTGATCCCTGTTCCCCCTCAGGAACATGGTCGCGGCTTTTACTCCAACTTGTTCGTGGTGCCAAAGGACGGTTCATTCCGTCCCGTTCTGGACCTCAAACTACTCAACAGACATGTGAGCACCAGACGGTTTCGGATGGAATCTCTCCGCTCGGTCATCGCATCGATGTCACAAGGAGACTTCCTAGCATCGATCGACATCAAGGATGCTTATCTCCATGTGCCGATCGCACCCGAACATCAACGCTTCTTGCGTTTCGCCATCGGGGACGAACACCTTCAGTTCGTGGCATTGCCTTTCGGCCTGGCGACAGCCCCACGGGTGTTCACCAAGGTCATGGCATCCGTTGTGGCGGTCCTACACTCTCAGGGCCACTCGGTGATTCCCTACTTAGACGATCTCCTAGTCAGGGCACCTTCTCAGGTGGCGTGTCAAAACAGCCTTTCCGTCGCTCTGGCGACTCTCCAGCAGTTCGGGTGGATCATCAACTTCCCAAAATCCAAGTTGACACCGACCCAATCACTGACTTACCTCGGGATGGAGTTTCATACACAGTCAGCGGTAGTCAAGCTACCGCTGGACAAACAGCTTTCTCTGCATGCAGGGGTGCAATCTCTTCTTCGGGGTCAGTCACACCCCTTGAGGCGCCTCATGCACTTCCTGGGGAAGATGGTGGCAGCGATGGAGGCAGTGCCCTTCGCGCAATTCAATCTGCGGCCACTTCAGTGGGACATTCTCCGCAAATGGGACAGGAGGTCGACTTCCCTCGACAGGAACGTCTCTCTTTCCCTTGCAACCAAGACGTCTTTTCAGTGGTGGCTCCTTCCCAATTCTCTATCGCAAGGAAAATCCTTCCTACCCCCAACCTGGGCTGTGGTCACCACGGACGCGAGCCTGTCAGGGTGGGGAGCGGTTTTCCTCCACCACAGGGCTCAGGGAACCTGGACTCCGGTAGAGTCATCCCTTCAGATCAATATTCTGGAGATAAGGGCAGTGTATCTAGCCCTATTGGCTTTTCATCGGTGGCTGGAGGGCAGGCAGATCCGTATCCAGTCGGACAACGCCACTGCCGTCGCATACATCAACCACCAAGGCGGCACTCGCAGTCGTCAAGCCTTCCAGGAAGTCCGACGGATTCTGCAGTGGGTGGAAGCCACAGCCTCCACCATCTCCGCAGTTCACATCCCGGGCGTAGAAAACTGGGAAGCAGATTTTCTCAGTCGTCAGGGCATGGACGCGGGGGAATGGTCTCTTCACCCAGACGTGTTTCGAGAGATCTGTCGCCGCTGGGGAACGCCGGAGGTCGATCTCATGGCGTCACGGCACAACAACAAAGTCCCGGCATTCATGGCCCGGTCTCAAGATCACAGAGCTCTGGCGGCGGACGCATTAGTTCAGGATTGGTCGCAGTTTCGACTGCCTTATGTGTTTCCTCCTCTGGCGATGCTGCCCAGAGTGTTGCGCAAGATCAGGTCCGACTGTCGTCGCGCCATTCTCGTCGCTCCAGATTGGCCGAGGCGGTCGTGGTACCCGGATCTGTGGCATCTCACGGTGGGTCAACCGTGGGCGCTTCCAGACCGCCCAGACTTGCTGTCACAAGGGCCGTTTTTCCATCTGAATTCTGCGGCCCTCAACCTGACTGTGTGGCCATTGAGTCCTGGCTCCTAGCGTCCTCAGGGTTATCTCAAGATGTCATTGCCACTATGAGACAGGCCAGGAAACCAACGTCCGCCAAGATCTTTTACAGGTCTTGGAGGATCTTCTTATCATGGTGTTCTGGTAATGGTTTTACTCCCTGGCCTTTTGCCTTACCCACTTTTCTTTCATTCCTTCAATCCGGAATGGACAAGGGTTTGTCACTCGGCTCTCTCAAGGGACAAGTATCGGCGCTATCCGTATTTTTTCAAAAGCGTCTGGCCAGGCTTCCGCAGGTCCGCACGTTCCTGCAGGGAGTTTGCCACATAGTCCCACCTTACAAGCGTCCGCTGGAACCCTGGGACCTTAACAGGGTGCTAACGGCTCTTCAGAAACCACCTTTCGAGCCGCTGCGGAATGTCTCTTTATCACGTCTTTCGCAGAAGGTGGCATTTCTAGTGGCAGTTACATCGCTCCGTAGAGTGTCGGAGCTGGCAGCTCTGTCATGCAAAGCCCCCTTCCTGGTTTTTCACCAGGATAAGGTGGTTCTGCGTCCTGTTCCGGAATTTCTCCCTAAGGTGGTATCTCCTTTTCATCTCAATCAGGATATCTCCTTACCTTCATTTTGCCCTAATCCAATTCACCAATGTGAAAAGGATTTGCACTCATTAGATCTAGTGAGAGCACTCCGGTTCTACGTGTCTCGCACGGCGCCCCTGCGCCGTTCTGATGCGCTCTTTGTCCTTGTCGCTGGCCAGCGTAAGGGTTCGCAGGCTTCCAAGTCAACCTTGGCTCTGTGGATCAAGGAACCGATTCTTGGAAGCCTACCGTTCTTCTGGGCTTCCGCTTCCTTCGGGGCTGAAAGCCCATTCTACCAGAGCCGTGGGTGCGTCCTGGGCATTGCGGCACCGAGCTACGGCTCAGCAGGTGTGTCAGGCAGCTACGTGGTCTAGTCTGCACACTTTCACGAAGCACTATCAGGTGCATACCTATGCTTCGGCAGACGCCAGTCTAGGTAGGCGAGTCCTCCAGGCGGCGGTTGCCCACCTGTAAGAGGGGGCCGTTTTCGGCTCTTTTTATCGAGGTATTTTTTTACCCACCCAGGGACTGCTTTTGGACGTCCCAATTGTCTGGGTCTCCCAATGGAGCGACAAAGAAGAAGGGAATTTTGTTTACTTACTGTAAATTCCTTTTCTTTGTCGCTCTATTGGGAGACCCAGACAATTGGGTGTATAGGCTATGCCTCCGGAGGCTGCACAAAGTATTACACTTAAAAGTGTAAAGCCCCTCCCCTTCTGCCTATACACCCCCCGTGCTCTCACGGGATCCCCAGTTTTTTGCTTTGTGCGAAGGAGGCAGACCTGCACACATAGCTCCACAGATTAGTCAGCAGCAGCTGCTGACTATTTCGGATGGAAGAAAAGAGGGCCCATATAGGGCCCCCAGCATGCTCCCTTCTCACCCCACTCTTTGTCGGCGGTGTTGTAAGGTTGAGGTATCCATTGCGGGTACGGAGGCTGGAGCCCACATGCTGCTTTCCTTCCCCATCCCCCTTAGGGCTCTGGGTGAAGTGGGATCCAGGATCGGTCTCCAGGCACTGAGGCCGTGCTCCATCCACAGCTCCTGAGGACTCTGCTGGATAGGAGCCGGGTATCGATCAGGGACAGGGCCCTGCATCTTTGAGGTACTCTGTGTCCCCGTGGGGACCGTGCACAGCAGCACTCCAGCATTGCTGGGTGTGCTAGTGCACCGGGGACTGCGGCGCTGACCGCCTTTGGTGCCATTATACACTGCAGCGGTGCTGAGTGTATTTGTGTATGGGGACGGCCGCGCTGACCGCCGCCGCCATTGTTTTTACGGAGGCGCGGCTGGGACTTGTAGTGCGCCGGGGACTCTGCGCTGGCCGCGCTTTTACGGCGGCCGCGCTTATAACTAGAGTCCCCGGCTTTTTGGGCCTAGTCTCCGTTCTTCCCGCCCTCAGCCCTGCCAGTCAGGGGAAGGGCGGGACGCTGCACAGGACGAGCAGCACTGAGGGATGGAGCATGCTTTGCATACTCCACCCCCCTCACTGTGCACACTGTGACTCCAACTCCCGCACTTTCTCGGTCACGCCCACGACTCCCTCATCTCCTCAGGACGCCGGCAGCCATTACTGTCAGCTCCTAGGACGCTGCAGAGGGGAGACAAACTCTGGGGGACCCAGGCACGAGTTCAGGGGGCCACACAACCGCTTTCAGCGGGCGGTAAGCAGCACCTGAGGTGCTGATTTCACTGGTGTAGTAGTGTGTTTAGAGTTTATATCTTTGCTATACTTTACACTGTATGGTGCACAGTCAATTTTCTGGTCATATACCCTGTGTTGTGGCTCAAGGGGCAACAAAACACAGGCTTACTACGCTGCCAGCGCTGCATGTGCAAACCGGCAGGTTCCATTGTCCCTCATGGTGGACCCCTGTGGCATTTGTTCTGGCCTCTGCTCAAGGGGTCCCAGGGACAACAACCAAACAGATCCAGGTGACAGGGACGGAGTTTGCAGTTTTTACTGACAGACTTTCTGAGACTATGGCTAAAATACTAGAAGCTGGCAGTCCAGACTGGTATCTCAGACCATGCGCACTGTACAATCACTGCCCTCTATTCCCTTCAGTTGGAACAACAATGTTCCCCCGGGGTGTCTCATAGGTCCCAGGGTGAAGTCTCTGACACGGACCGCAGTCCCAGACCGCCTAGGCGAGCTCGCTTAGACACCCCCTCGACCTCATCACATTGTTCAGGGTCTCAGAGAAATGACTCTCTGTATCAGAAGAGGAGGTAGCTGATCAGGATTTTGATCCTGATGCCGCTCTCTACCTTGATATCCCTGAGGCGGACGCCATAGTGAATGCTCTTATTGCGTCCATAAAAATGATGCTGGACGTTTCTCTCTCAGGCTCATCCAGCAGAAGGGTCACCTTCTCAAGGTCCCCCAAGAGTACAGCGAGTAGGTTTCTGGATCACTCTGACGTCTCGGAGGCAGTCCAGACACACCGAGTTTGTCCGGATAAGCGTTTCTTCCAAGCGCTTTAAGGATACACTTTATCCCTTTCCCCCTGACGTGGTCAGGGCTGGACTCAGTGTCCCAAGGTGGATCCTCCAATCTCTAGACTGGCGGCTAGATCCATAGTGGCAGTTGAAGATGGGGATTCACTCAGGGATGCCACTGACAGACAGATGGAGCTCTGGTTGAAATCCATCTATGAAGCCATCGGCGCGCCTTTTGCTCCAGCATTCGCAGCCCTATGGGCGCTCCAAGCTATTGCAGCGGGTCATGCGCAAATTGACGCACTCACACGTATGTCTGCGCCGCAAGTGGCGTCTGTAACCTCTCAAACTTCGGCATTGCGTTCTACGCTATTAATGCTGTCCTGGACTCTGCGAGCCGTACGGCGGTTGCAGCCGACAATTCGGTGGCAATACGCAGGGCCTTGTGGCTTCGGGAATGGAAGGCAGATTCAGCTTCCAAAAAAGTGCTTAACCGGTTTGCCATTTTCTGGCGACCGTTTGTTTGGTGAGAGGCTGGATGAAATCATCAACCAATCCTGGGAAAGGAAACATCCTTACCCCAGACCAAACCAAGATTACCCCAACAGAGAATGGGACAGTCGAGGTTTCGGTCCTTTCCGGGCGCGGGCAGGTCCCAATTCTCCTCGCCCAAACGTCCTCAGAAGGGTCAGAGGAACTCCGATTCATGGCGGTCTAAGGCACGCCCTTAAAAGACCGCCGGAGGTGCCGCCACCAAGGCGGCTTCCTCATGACCTACGGCCCTCACACCGCATCCTCGGTCGGAGACAGGCTCTCCCGCCTTTCAGACTTTTCGCTGCCACAGGTTGAGGACCGTTGGGTCAACTCTCGTCCTCCGACTTGATTTTTCAGAACATCCCCGCCTCCCGGGCGAGCCGATGCTCTTCTTCAAGCGCTGGACACTCTGAAGACAGAAGGAGTGGTGATCCCGGTTCCTCTTCAGCAACAGGGTCACGGTTTTTACTCCAACCTGTTTGTGGTCCCAAAGAAGGACGGATCTTTCCGTCCTGTCCTGGACCTAAAACTGCTCCACAAACATGTAAAAGCCAAGCGGTTCAGGATGGAATCCCTCCGCTCCGTCATCGCCTCAATGTCCCAAGGAAATTTCCTTGCATCGATCGATATCAAGGAGGCTTATCTCCACGTACTTATTGCTCCAGAGCATCAGCGCTTCCTGCGCTTCGCCTTCGGAGATGAACACCTGCAGTACGCGGCACTGCCGTTCGGCCTGGCGACAGCCCCACAGGTTTTCACCAAGGTCATGGCTGCAGTACTTGCGATCCTACACTCTCAGGGTCACTCGGTGATCCCTTACTTAGACGATCTGCTGGTCAAGGCTCCCTCTCAAGAGGCATGCCAGCACAGCCTCGCCGCTACTCTGGATACTCTCCAGACTGTCGGGTGGATCATCAATTTTCCAAAGTCAAATCTGACACTGGCCCAATCGCTGACATATCTTGACATGGAGTTGTCATACCCTCTCAGCGATAGTGAAGCTTCCGCTGAACAAACACCGTTCACTACAGACGGGGGTGCAATCTCTAAGTCAGTCACTCCCCTTGAGGCGCCCCACGCACTTCCTCGAGAAGATGGTGGCAGCAATGGGGGCAGTCCCTTTCACGCAATGTTCATCAGCGTCCTCTCCAAAGGGACCCCTACGCAAGGAGACAGGAAACCGACATTCCTCAACAGGAACGTCTCCCTCTCTCAGGCATACCACTTCATTGTCGAGGGGAAATTCCTTCCTTCTCCCATCCTGGGCAGTGGTCACGACGGACGTGAGTAGGTTTCAGTGGGGAGCAATTTTTCTCCACCACAGGGCTCAAGGTACGTGGACTCACCATTGAGTCCTCGCTTCTGATCAATGTTCTGGAGATCAGAGCAGTGTATCTCGTCCTAAAAGCGTTCCAGCAGTGGCTGGAAGGTAAGAAGATCCGAATTCAGTCGGACAACTCCACAGCGGTGGCTTACAGTCCAGCGGCTTCTGCTGTGGATGGAAGCCACAGCCTCCACCATATCCGCAGTTCACATCCCAGGCGTGGAACACTTGGGAGCAGACTTTCTCAGTCGCCAGGGCATGGACGCAGAGCAAGAGTCCCTTCACCAGGACGGGTTTCACGAGATATGTTGCCGCTAGGGCATGCCGGACGTCGACCTAATTGCGTTCCGGCACCAGAACAAGGTACCGACGTTTATGGCACAGTCTCAAGATCCCAGAGCTATGGCGACAGACGCCTTAGTTCAACACTGGTCGCAGTTTCAGCTTACTTACGTGCTCCCACCGTTGGCACTGTTGCCCAGAGTGTTACGCAAGATCACGGCAGACTGCCGCGGCTGCCGCCGCGTCATCCCCGTCGCTCCAGACTGGCCGAGGAGGTCGTGGTCCCGGATCTGTGGCATCTCACGGTCGGCCAACCGGGGGCACTGCCAGACCGACCAGAATTGCTGTCTCAAGGGCCGTTTTTTCCATCTGAATTCTGGGGCCCTCAACCTGGCTGTGTGGCCATTGAGTCCTGGATTCTAGCGTCTTCAGGATTATCTCAAGAAGCCATTGCCACTATGAGACAGGCTAGTAAACAAACGTCCGCCAAGGTCTAACCTCAGGACGCGGAAAATATTCCTGTCGTGGTGCTCTGCTCAGGGTTTTTTCTCCCTGGCCATTTGCCTTGCCCCCCTCCCTGTCCTTCCTTCAATTTGGACTGGAGAAGGGTTCGTCGCTCAGCTCCCTTAAGGGACAAGTCTCAGCGCTCTCTGTGTTTTTTCCAGAAGCGCCTAGCCAGACTTCCACAGGTACGCACGTTCCTGCAGGAGGTTTGTCACATCGTTCCTTTTTACAAGCGGCCGTTACAACCTTCAGATCTGAACAGGGTGCTGATGTTCTTCAGAAACCACCATTCGAGCCAATGAGAGATATTTCTCTCTCACGCCTTTCGCAGAAAGTGTTTTTTTCTAGTACCAGTCACTTCACTTCGGAGAGTGTCTGAGCTAGCAGCGCTGTCATGCAAGGCCCCTTTCCTGGTTTTCACCAGGACAAGGTGGTTCTGCGTCCGGTTCCGGAATTTCTCCCTAAGGTGGTATCCCCCTTTCATCTCAATCAGGATATCTCCTTACCTTCTTTTTGTCCTCATCCAGTTCACCGATGTGAAAAGGATGTGCACTTGTTAGATCTGGTGAGAGCACTCAGACTCTACATTTCTCGTACGGCGCCCCTGCGCCGCTCGGATGCACTCTTTGTCCTTGTCGCTGGCCAGCGTAAAGGGTCACAGGCTTCCAAATCAACCTTGACTCGGTGGATCAAGGAGCCAATTTTCGAAGCCTACCGTTCGGCTGGGCTTCCGGTTCTCTCAGGGCTGAAGGCCCATTCTACCAGAGCCGTGGACGCGTCCTGGGCTTCGAGGCACCAGGCTACGGCTCAGCAGGTGTGTCAGGCGGCTACCTGGTCGAGCCTGCACACTTTCATGAAACACTATCAGGTGCATACCTATGCTTCGGCGGATGCCAGCATAGGCAGACGTGTCCTTCAGGCGGCGGTTGCCCACCTGTAGGAAGGGGCCGTTTTTTCGGCTCTATTACGAGGTATTATTTTGCCCACCCAGGGATTGCTTTTGGACATCCCAATTGTCTGGGTCTCCCAATAGAGCGACAAAGAAGAAGGGAATTTTGTTTACTTACCGTAAATTCCTTTTCTTCTAGCTCTAATTGGGAGACCCAGCACCCGCCCCTGTTTTTTTGTGTACACATGTTGTTCATGTTGAATGGTTTCAGTTCTCCGATATTCCTTCGGATTGAATCTACTTTAAACCAGTTTATAATTTTTTCCTCCTTCTTGCTTTTGCACCAAAACTGGGGATCCCGTGAGAGCACGGGGGGTGTATAGGCAGAAGGGGAGGGGCTTAACACTTTTAAGTGTAATACTTTGTGCAGCCTCCGGAGGCATAGCCTATACACCCAATTGTCTGGGTCTCCCAATTAGAGCTAGAAGAAAAGGAATTTACGGTAAGTAAACAAAATTCCCTTCTTCTTCTAGCTCCTATTGGGAGACCCAGCACCCGCCCCTGTTCCCTTCGGGCTGTTGTTCTTTTGTGTACACATGTTGTTCATGTTGAATTGTTCTTTTGGTTCATGGTTTTCAGTTCTCCGAACATCCTTCGGATTGAATTTACCTTAGACCAATTTATAAGTTTCCTCCTTCCTGCTTTTGCACCAAAACTGAGGAGCCCGTGATGCACGGGAGGGTGTATAGGCAGAGGGGAGGGGTTACACTTTTTAAAGTTTAATACTTTGTGTGGCCTCCGGAGGCAGAAGCTATACACCCAATTGTCTGGGTCTCCCAATAGGAGCTAGAAGAAAAGGAATTTACGGTAAGTAAACAAAATTCCCTTCTTTTCGGTTTATATGACGCTCCCCAAATTTAGAGGGGAAAAAAAGGGTGAAAAACAAAAAAATGAGGTCCATCTTATAATATGGTGGTGTCTTACTGGAGGGGGGCAGCTGCGGTGGTGGAACAGGGTCACAGGAGGCAGGGGCAGTGGTGGAGTAGGGCGGTGCAGCCGGTGGGTGTCCCAGAAACTGTTGGCGGTGGTGGCTGGGCTGGAGCTCCATCTGCGTACGCGACTGCTACGGGCGCCTTTTTTTTGAAGCTGCTGCAGACTCTGCACAGTCGTCGCAGCATTGCCCCTACCTCCTGCTACCCTTCTCCACCACCCCCCGGTGAGCTACATTCGGATTTTAAGACTCACCCCTCACTTTCCTCCCAATTTTTTTGGAGGAAAAGTGCGTCTTATAATCAGAAAAATACACTATATTTATTGTAATTTGTATTTATTGATATTCTAACTGTTTTAGTTTTTTTTAACCTTAGGAACCAAGCGACAATGGACCTCTATTCTCTGAACTCAAATTTTACATGCGAGCCGCCAAACCTGACATGAGTAAGTGGAGATAAGCGTGATGATAAAAAAAGCGAACTCGTCTCTGTAAAATGTTGTGAACTTTTTTTTTCTTTCTCTCTTTCCTTAGTTCAGAAATGGACCAGCAGTCATAAATTAAAATACCTTGGTGTACCCAAATATTGGGGTTCTGGGCTGCATGGAAAAAATGGAAAAAGGTAATATACGTGCAGCTGCAAGAAAAAAATTCAGTTCATCAATAAAGTATCCGCTTTTTATTATAAGGCTTGGCCGGACGTATAGTATTAATGACGTATAAGATCGATACCAGACTGGCGCAGTTTCGACACCTTAAGATTCCTCATTATGTCATGATCTCTGCTTGCTGACAGTGAATGCTTTAATACGTCAGTAGACTGAATAGCTTTGATAGCTGAGAGACTAGACCAAATTTATTGAGCGAAGCACAAATCTCCTGCTCTTGCAAATACCCCCACCCCCCCACCCCCAAAAAAAAAATGCTATGAGTACATTTTGGGTATATGTGGGTCATAAGGATTCGGAGAAATAAAGCAAAGTGTGAACAAAGGCTGAAATACGTACTGGCCTGGAGCAGAGACCCATCGCTCAGTCTGCTTTTCCTCTTTTCTGGTAGACACATTTTGTTACATGAGTGCAGAGCTTCTTTGGTTGTACGGAGCTCATCCGCCGGTCAATACCATGAATATCAAATCTGTAAAGTACTTTCTGTCCCCATGAAATCACTCCAAAATGTCAGTTGCAGTGTCCCATCTGTGTGCCCTCCTATCCCCTGCCTTTAACTATGTAACTATGTAACCACTGACATTTAGGTTGAAAAAAGCCCTCGGTCCATCTAGTTCACCCTTCCTCCTCCAGTTCTACATTTTGTCCCTAAGTCACTTATAACCAACAATGTTGTGTGTACTGAGGAAATCATCCAGCCCTGATATAAAAGCTGTTATAGTATCTGCCATTACTACCTCTTGTGGTAGTGTATTCCACAGTCTGACTGCTCTAACTGTAAAGAACCCTTTCCTATTTAGCTGTCTGAATCGCTTTTCTTCCACTCGCAGTGAGTGCCCCCTGGTCCTTAGTATTGTCTTTGGAAGAAATAAGTCATGTGCCAGTCCTTTATTTTGACCACACATGTATTTATACATATAAATGAGATCTCCTCTGAGACGTCGTTTTTTTTTTCTTTTCTAAGGCTTGGTCCACATTTCCGTTGTTTTGCATCAGTCATAATCTGCTGCTCTGATAACGCAATCCGTTTTGCATATTCCGTTGTTCCCATATACTTGTATGAGCGGCGGATTGTGACTGATGACTCTGCGTTGCATCTGCCGCCCGACTGATCAGTCGTGGAACGACTGACCATTGGGCGGCAGGAACTCAGCATGTAGCATTTTTTGAGCAGCGGAATCCTTTTGATTCCACTGCGCATGCTCTCTCTCAGCGGCCGACCAGTCAGCTCATCACCCGGCGGGCGGCTTCTTTGAGCGATCAGCTGATTGCCCGGCTTCTTTGAGCGATCAGCTGATTGCCCGGCTTCTTTGAGCGATCAGCTGATTGCCCGGCTTCTTTGAGCGATCAGCTGATTGCCCGGCTTCTTTGAGCGATCAGCTGATTGCCCGGCTTCTTTGAGCGATCAGCTGATTGCCCGGCTTCTTTGAGCGATCAGCTGATTGCCCGGCTTCTTTGAGCGATCAGCTGATTGCCCGGCTTCTTTGAGCGATCAGCTGATCGCTCTCTCTCACGTTTTACAACAGAATCAGACAATGAATTCTATTCTTGTCACCCGTTGTACAACGCATCGGTCACAAGCGTCAAGCAACGCATGTGACTGATGCAAAACAACGGAAATGTGAACCTAAGCTAAACAGATTTAACTTTTTCCAACCTCTTATCATACGGGCGGCCTCCATTCCTCTTATCATATGGGAGGCCTCCATTCCTTGTAGTAGTCTAGTTGCCCGCCTAACTTCTGAATGTCTTTTTTTTAAAATGTGGAGCCCAAAACTGGATCCCATATTCCAGATGTGGCCTTACAAGTGATTTATAGAGGGGTAACGATACGTTGGGATCACGGGATCTAATCTCTTTTTATACACCCTAAAATCTTGCTTGCTTTAGCAGCTGCTGCCTGACATTGAGTGCTGCTGCTCAGCTTATTTGTAATGAGAATACCCAAGTCCTTCTCTTGTTCTGTAGTCCCGAGTTTACTTCCATTTAATGTATATGCAGCTATAGGATTACTCCGTCCTAGGTGCATTACTTTACATTTATCAACATTAAATCTCATTTGCCAATTATCTGCCCATTCTGACATCTTATCCAGATCTTTTTGTAATATTGTACTCTGGTGGTAATCTGACATATGGCAGGCGGTGGGGCAGGCCTTGCCGATCAGACTGCGCACAGGCATAAGGGGCCAGTATTTAATTAATCTGAAATGCCTTTGTAGCTACAGGTTTATGGTCATGGATCGTTTTGGGAAGGATCTTCAGAAGATATTCGAGGAGAACTCCAAGCGATTCTCGCACAAAACTGTGCTGCAGTTAGGCCTGAGACTGGTAAGTAGCCTGTTACTCTACGCGTCATCCCTTTCTACTCGTACGCATCCTTTAGCATCGTCACTTGTACTATGCTCCCTTGTTATCGGGCATCTGTTCATTTTTTCTTTTTCAGATTGATGTACTGGAGTATATACATGAGCACGAATATGTCCACGGAGATATCAAAGCTTCCAATCTTCTCCTGCATCATAAACATCCAGATCAGGTACATTATACCCACCATATTTTACAGTCCATGTTACACTATGGGTCTCCTGACCAGAACGGTCGGTGTCATAATGCCGGGCACTGCAGCTGTAATGCAGACCGTAAACTATGGCCATGTGAACGCACACTTTGAGTAGGAAGAGGGAGTTCCCTCCATTTTGTCAATGCAATTTCCAAAAATAAAAGGGTTCTTGTCAGGATATCTAGTTTTTAAAGCAAATAGTCACATTTGGTCTCAATGCAACAGAACAATCCCAAAAGTCTTCATACACATTAGATGGCTGCACAGTGCATCGGCTGATTGTTTGGTCATCTATCCCATATGCGGACTGCTCGCTCTGCCACCGACAGACATCTGTGACTAGTGATGGGGGGGACCCGGACCCAGGGCAATTTTGAAGAGCTGGGTAAAGTGCTGGGATTGTCGCATCTAATGGATACAACAGTTCTGGTTGGCTGCAGGCTGCTATTTTTAGGCTGAGGGGTTGCGCCCAAAAGCCATGGGTGTCCCCAGCCTGAGAATTGCAGACCCCAGCTGTCGGGCTTTATCATGGTTGGTTATCAAAATTGAGGAGGACCGCATGCTGTTTTTTTAAATGGGTTATTTAAATATTTAAAAAGCCGCATATGCAGTCCCTCGTTCTTATTTTGTTACACAGCCAAGGTAAAAGCACAGCTGGGGGCTGCAGTCTGTAGCCGTATACTTTTTTCTGTGCTGGGTATCATAATATGGGGGACCCTACGCCAAATTTTATTTATTTTTACTGTATGATAGACCTGCAGACCGCACCTGTGATTGGAAGCGTCAGACAGGCTCACTCAGCGTGGGGGCGCGTCTGACTGCAACCAATCACAGACGCTGGTGGGTGGGGACAAGCTGTGCATATGCATGAAGGCTAATGAGCAACCTGGAAACATTGTATAGCCGTGCCGTAGCCTCAATAAGTATAGCACGCTGGCTTCTATCCCCATACCCCTTCTATCAACATTTTTAATCTCCAGATTCTATTCCCCACAGACTTATATGGGGACCGGCATCCAACCCTGAACTGGATTTTAATAACCAGATAACAGGGATCAGCCGGTCCTGGTTATCTGCGAGTCCACCCATCACTAGTGACGACAGCTCACCTCAGGGAGAACAGAATGATTGGCGGTCCAAAATCAGACATGCTCGAGCGACGTGTTTCCTGACAGTTGGCCGGTGCCTCCATACACATTAACCCGTTAATGTCAGCCACCCCTGCAGATATTAATAGGAAAAAACCCGATTCACATAGAATAGCCACGGACAATGATAAAATTCATAATTTTATTAATTAATCATTAAAAAACATAAAAAACAGCAAGGAAAACAACAACAAAGGGAATGGGTGTAGACACAGCAATTTAGCACCAAAACAGGCAGATAAGATTACAAATACATATCAAAATTAATCATTTAAGGTGCAACAGGAATATAGGCCACTAGTTGGTAATATCAAATAAATGTATATCAATATAATAAGAATTAGCAGCTACACATGATCATTATAATATAAAGGGAAAAGTAGTATAGTGTCAATTATAATGGCAACAATGTGCAGTAAAGGATACAAAATATGTAATACTAGCAGCTTAAATTAAATTGCACTGCATGTGCAAATAACACAAAAGTGCACCAGTATATAATAGCTGAATAGTTAATAAATAGTTAATTCATATAAAGTTAGTAGCAGCCAAAATCTGATTGTACATAATATCCCATAAATGATCCATGTTCAATACAGGGCACAGAGATAATCATGCCAAGGTCTGTGTATAAATGGTATATCAGGATCATTAGGTCAGACAAAAGTAATTACCTGAGGCCATGACTGTAACAGCTGTGCCGACACCAAATCCCACCCCTACGCACGTTTCGACGTGCCTTCGTCAAGGGAGGAAAAATGGATAAGATATTAATAGGTGGCTGGAGCTACACTGTGACTTTGGCAGTGACACAGGTCCTGTGGCTAAAGTTAATGGTGTGCATCCGCTTCATTGCAGGGGAATGACTTTGCAGGGCACTGCGATATAGCAGCTGCACGCAATGTGGCCACAGGACCAATCGGAACCAGTTGGGTTTTGAACTGACTTGTTGAAGCCCCCTATGGGTTACAATGTGATTGCATTCACCCTAATTACGCTGCGATGTCCGACCACGCGACCTTTGTCAACGTGCAGCCACATGGATCTTGCACAGAAGGATGCCGAGCCCAGAGCGAATAACTGATTTATTGCCGTCGGTGCTCGTTTTCCTCTACAGAGGTTGCCCAAAATGTTATGATCCCCTCACTGCTTTTTATCTGAAGATGTCAAAGAAAGAGAAGTATCAAGTCGGCTGATGGCCCAAAAAAAAAATAAAATCACCATTTATTATTTGTAGTGATGGGATAGTGCTCGGTCTCTGTGCTGACAGTGCCACTGCCTATTGTTTTCAGGTGTTCCTGGTGGATTATGGCCTGGCCTATAGATACTGTCCGGAAGGCGTGCACAAGGAGTACATAGAAGACCCCCGGAGGTGTCATAACGGCACCATAGAGTTTACAAGCATCGATGCTCACAAAGGAGTTAGTAAGTATATTTCTGAATATATAAAGTGAGGGGAGCAGCCCCCGAGCAGGCGGCCGGTTAACGTCTGCAGTGGCTGCCGGATCCTCACAAACATCGCTCTTGGCCTGGCTGCTCACTTACTGTGCTCCGGCGGGGGCTGTTATTGCAGAAGTAATTTGTATTTCTGTCCAAACAACTTGCTAGGCCTCCTACATACAGTATGTAAATCTCCCTGGCACCGCGCTCGCCTGTTACATCCTTTTGGATTCTTAGAAATCTCATTTCTCCAGACTGAAGAAGAAAATAGTTTTGTTTTTCTGGGCAATATCTGACTGGTGGAAAAACATCAACCCAAACAGTTCACGGGAAGGTTTCGCCAATGGTGTTTAGGCCCCCTCCAAAAAGATGCAGTATGGCCGCCCAAGTGTCATTGGTGTATGTGAAGGTATGGAAGTGTGCTTGTGCCTCGGTTTCCCCACCTGCTACTACGCACTGTTAAAAAAAAAAAAAAAAAAAAGTGACCCATATATCTCGCCCTCAAATTTAGATGAATGGGATCTCATAGAGTTGGGTAAAAAGGTCTGGCGGCCACCTCAGTAGTGAAGGTTATCTAATGGCAGCCGAATCTTCTCCTACCCCAGCGCCTCCTATACTATTCTCAATGGAGAGATTCAGCCAATGAGTATGCACCCCTGTAATCGCTCTAAATTGATGGCAGCAATTATGGCTAGTACTGATCACTGCAGATACCGGCTGTGTATTACAGCCGCCATCTGCTCTGTATGGAGCCGACTCTATATCCACGCACACAGACTGTGATGTACATGGCCGACAAGGTGCCCAAAGGGGTTAAGAACCTGTCGCCACCACTAGATGGTCTGTTGTTTTAAAAGCCAGACAATGCTGGAGCATCTTATGTACAATTTTCAAGTTTTCCAATTCCTCTGTTATTCTTCCTGGAAATGTGTAAATCCATTAACAGGGCATTGCCGTTCCCTTTTGTCAAATGGACGTGTCCATACCGCTGTCAGCACTGATTGGACAATGGTATCTTGTGTAGAGACCCACCGCTAATTGTGTCAGTTTATGCATTTCCAGGAGGAATAACAGAGGTGTGACACAACACAATAAGAGCACTATGTGAGGAGAGATGTTGAGTCCTGTACAGTGAAGTCATCAGGAGCATCTGTGGGGGTCTTAGGCTCGTGTGCGAGGCCACCTTTACAGGCTTGCTGTCATTGTATAGCACCATGTGGCATGTTATTGACTTTTTTTTTTTCTTTGTCGCTCCATTGGGAGACCCAGACAATTGGGTGTATAGCTTCTGCCTCCGGAGGCCACACAAAGTATTACACTTTAAAAAGTGTAACCCCTCCCCTCTGCCTATACACCCTCCCGTGCATCACGGGCTCCTCAGTTTTATGCTTTGTGTGGAAGGAGGCACACATCCACTCATGCATTCTCATATTAGTTAAATCGGTTGGAAGAAAAGTGGGCCCCCACGGGGCCCCCGGCATGTTCCCTTCTCACCCCACTAAGTCGGCGGTGCTGTTAAGGTTGAGGTACCCATTGTGGGTACAAAGGCCGGAGCCTCATGCCGTTTTCCTTCACCATCCCTTAGTGGCTCTGGGAGAAGTGGGATCCTGACCGGTCATCCATTCACTGGGACCGGGCTCCCTCCGCAGCCCCTGTCGGAATCTGCTGGACAGGAGTCTAATCATCCTCAGGGACCGGGCCCTGCATCACTAAGGTACTCTGTGTCCCCATGGGGGATGTGCATGGAGCGCCTTCATCCCGGACGCTGCAGCAGCTGCTGATTTGTGAAGACCGGCGGACTTCCGCGCCTGTTTGTCGGCCGCGGTCTTAAATTTAGTCCCCGGCTTCATTGCGGCCTAGTAGCAAAACTCCCGCCCCCGGGCCTGTCTGTCAGGGGTAAGGGCGGGACTGCCGACCTGACGTCGGATGTGAGGGCCGGAGCATCCTGTATGTTTCCTCCCCCCTCACTGATCACTGTGGGGACCCCAGATTCCCGCACTTTTTTAGCGCCGCCCACGGCTCCACTCCTCCTCAGAGAGCTCCAGCAGCCATTTCTTTGGCATTCTGCCGGTGGAGGGGGGAAAATCCTTCCTACCCCCAACCTGGGCTGTGGTCACCACGGACGCGAGCCTGTCAGGGTGGGGGGCGGTTTTTCTCCACCACAGGGCTCAGGGAACCTGGACTCCGATAGAGTCATCCCTTCAGATCAATATCCTGGAGATAAGGGCAGTATATCTAGCCCTATTGGCTTTTCATCGGTGGCTGGAGGGCAGGCAGATCCGTATCCAGTCGGACAACGCCACTGCCGTCGCATACATCAACCACCAAGGCGGCACTCGCAGTCGTCAAGCCTTCCAGGAAGTCCGACGGATTCTGCAGTGGGTGGAAGCCACAGCTTCCACCATCTCCGCAGTTCACATCCCGGGCGTAGAAAACTGGGAAGCAGATTTTCTCAGTCGTCAGGGCATGGACGCGGGGGAATGGGCTCTTCACCCAGACGTGTTTCGAGAGATCTGTCGCCGCTGGGGAACGCTGGACGTCGATCTCATGGCGTCTCGGCACAACAACAAAGTCCCGGCATTCATGGCACGGTCTCAGGATCACAGAGCTCTGGCGGCGGACGCATTAGTTCAGGATTGGTCGCAGTTTCGACTGCCTTATGTATTTCCTCCTCTGGCGATGCTGCCCAGAGTGCTGCGCAAAATCAGGTCCGACTGTCATCGCGCCATTCTCGTCGCTCCAGATTGGCCGAGGCGGTCGTGGTACCCGGATCTGTGGCATCTCACGGTGGGTCAACCGTGGGCTCTCCCAGACCGCCCAGACTTGCTGTCACAAGGGCCGTTTTTCCATCTGAATTCTGTGGCCCTCAACCTGACTGTGTGGCCATTGAGTCCTGGCTCCTAGCGTCCTCAGGGTTATCTCAAGATGTCATAGCCACTATGAGACAGGCCAGGAAACCAACGTCCGCCAAGATCTATCACAGGTCTTGGAGGATCTTCTTATCCTGGTGCTCTGATAATGGTTTTGCTCCCTGGCCGTTTGCCTTACCCACTTTTCTTTCATTCCTTCAATCCGGAATGGACAAGGGTTTGTCCCTCGGCTCTCTCAAGGGACAAGTATCGGCGCTATCCGTATTTTCTTTGTCGCTCCATTGGGAGACCCAGACAATTGGGTGTATAGCTTCTGCCTCCGGAGGCCACACAAAGTATTACACTTAAAAGTGTAAAGCCCCTCCCCTTCTGCCTATACACCCCCCGTGTATCACGGGCTCCTCAGTTCTTATGCTTTGTGCGAAGGAGGCACATGCACGCATAGCTCCACATTTTAGTCAGCAGCAGCTGCTGACTATTTCGGATGGAAGAAAAGAGGGCCCATAACAGGGCCCCCAGCATGCTCCCTTCTCACCCCACTCTTGTCGGCGGTGTTGTTAAGGTTGAGGTACCCATTGCGGGTACGGAGGCTGGAGCCCACATGCTGTTTTCCTTCCCCATCCCCTTAGGGCTCTGGGTGAAGTGGGATCCGGATCGGTCTCCAGGCACTGAGACCGTGCTCCATCCACAGCCCCTGGGGATTCTGCTGGACAAGGAGCCGAGTATCGTCAGGGACAAGGCCCTGCTACTTTAAGGTACTCTGTGTCCCCGTGGGGACCGCGCACAGACACACTGCAGCACTGCTGGGTGTGTTAGTGCGCCGGGGACGGTAGCGCTGACCGCGCTTGTGCCATCACACACTGCAGCATGGCTGGGTGTGTTAGTTTATTGGGGACTACCGCGCTGACCGCCGCTGCCATTTTTACACTGTACGGTCGCAATATTGATTTTTGGCTATATACCCTACTGGATTGCTCAGAGGAGACAACAGCATGTCCGCAAAAAGCAAGGGTGCCAATGCACAGGCTTACTATGCTGCCTGTACCGCATGTACGGCTATACTACCGGCAGGTTCCACCGACCCTCATTGTGTTCAATGCTCGGTCCCTGTGGCACTTACTCAGCCGGAGCCTCTGCTAAGGGTGGCCCAGGAGGAACCACCTGCTAACACTGTCCAGGTGACAGGGATGGAGTTTGCAGTCTTTGCTGATAGACTTTCTGAGACTATGGCTAGGATACTAGAAACCTTGCAGTCCAGACCGGTATCTCAGACCATGGGCACTGTTGAATCATTGCACCCTGGTCCCCCTCAGTTGGAACAACAATGTGCTCCCGGGGTGTCTCATAGATCCCAGGGTGAGGGCTCTGACACGGACCGCAGTCCCAGACCGCCTAAGCGAGCTCGCTGGGAGCTTCCCTCGACATCATCACATTGTTCAGGGTCCCAGCGGGAGGACTCTCTGTATGATGAAGCGGAGATAGCTGATCAGGATTCTGATCCTGAGACCGCTCTCAACCTGGATACACCTGATGGTGACGCCATAGTGAATGTTCTTATAGCGTCCATCAATCAAATGTTGGATATTTCTCCCTCAGCTCCTCCAGTTGAGGAGTCAGCTTCTCAGCAGGAGAAATTCCGTTTCAGGTATCCAAAAGCGTACATTGAGTACGTTTCTGGACCACTCTGACTTCAGGGAGGCAGTCCAGAAACACCGAGCTTGCCCAGATAAGCGTTTCTCCAAACGCCTTAAGGATACACGTTATCCCTTCCCCCCTGACGTGGTCAAGGGCTGGGCTCCGTGTCCCAAGGTGGATCCTCCAATCTCCAGGCTGGCGGCTAGATCCATAGTTGCAGTGGAAGATGGAGCTTTACTCAAGGATGCCACTGACAGATAGATGGAGCTCTGGTTGAAATCCATCTATGAAGCTATCGGCGCGTCGTTTGCTCCAGCATTCGCAGCCGTATGGGCACTCCAAGCTATCTCAGCTGCTCAGGCGCAAATTGGCGCAGTCACACGTACGTCTGTTCCGCAAGTGACGTCCTTAACCTCTCAGACGTCGGCATTTGCGTCCTACGCCATTAATGCTATCCTGGACCCTGCGAGCCGTACGGCGGTTGCATCCGCCAATTCGGTGGTAATACGCAGAGCCTTGTGGCTACGGGAATGGAAGACAGATTCTGCTTCCAAAAAAGTGCTTAACCAGTTTGCCATTTTCTGGCGACTGCTTGTTTGGTGAGCGATTGGATGAAATCATTAAACAATCCTAGGGAAAGGACTAATCCTTACCCCAGCCCAAACCAAACAAACCCCAACAGAGGAGGGGACATTCGAGGTTTCGGTCCTTTCGGGCCGCGGGCAGGTCCCAATTCTCCTCGTCCAAAAGGCCTCAGAAGGATCAGAGGAACTCAGATTCATGGCGGTCTCAGTACACCTGGCTGCCACAGGTCAAAGACCGTTGGGTGAGAGACATTCTATCTCACGGTTACAGGATAGAGTTCAGCTCTCGTCCTCCGACTCGTTTCTTCAGAACCTCTCCGCCCCCCTAGCGAGCCGATGCTCTTCGGCAGGCGGCGTGCACTCTGAAGGCAGAGGGAGTGGTGGTCCCGGTTCCTTTTCAGCATCAGGGTCACGGGTTTTACTCCAACTTGTTTGTGGTTCCAAAAAAAGGACGGGTCTTTCCGTCCTGTTCTGGACCTAAAACTGCTCAACAAGCACGTGAAAACCAGGCGGTTCCGGATGGAATCCCTCCGCTCCGTCATCGCCTCAATGTCCCAAGGAGATTCCTTAGCATCGATCGACATCAAAAGATGCTTATCTCCACGCGCCGATTGCTCCAGAGCACCAGCGTTTTCTGCGCTTCGTCATAGGAGACGAACACCTTCAGTTCGTGGCACTGCCTTTCGGCCTGGCGACAGCCCCACGGGTGTTCACCAAGGTCATGGCAACAGTAGTAGCAGTCCTGCACTCTCAGGGACACTCTGTGATCCCTTACTTAGACGATCTGCTTGTCAAGGCACCCTCTCAAGAGGCATGCCAACACAGCCTGAACGTTGCTCTGGAGACTCTCCAGAGTTTCGGGTGGATCATCAACTTTCCAATGTCAAATCTGACACCGGCCCAATCGCTGACATATCTTGGCATGGAGTTTCATACCCTCTCTGAACAAGCAGCGTTCACTACAGACGGGGGTGCAATCTCTCCTTCAAGGCCAGGCACACCCCTTGAGGCGCCTCATGCACTTACTAGGGAAGATGGTGGCAGCAATGGAGGCAGTCCCTTTCGCGCAGTTTCATCTGCGTCCACTTCAATGGGACATTCTCCGCAAATAGGACAGGAAGTCGACGTCCCTCGACAGGAACGTCTCCCCTTCTCAGGCAGCCAAAGATTCTCTTCGGTGGTGGCTTCTCCCCACTTCATTGTCGAAGGGAAAATCCTTCCTGCCCCCATCCTGGGCGGTGGTCACGACGGACGCGAGTCTGTCGGGGTGGGGAGCAGTCTTTCTCCACCACAGGGCTCAGGGTACTTGGACTCTGTCTGAGTCCTCCCTGCAGATCAATGTTCTGGAGATAAGGGCAGTGGATCTTGCCCTAAAGGCTTTCCAGCCGTAGCTGGAAGGCAAGCAGATCCGTATTCAGTCGGACAACTCCACAGCGGTGGCATACATCAACCCCTCAAGGCGGAACACGCAGTCGGCAAGCCTTCCAGGAAGTCCGGCGGATTCTGATGTGGGTGGAAGCCACGGCCTCCACCATATCCGCAGTTCACATCCCGGGCGTAGAAAACTGGGAAGCAGACTTTCTCAGTCGCCAGGGCATGGACGCAGGGGAATGGTCCCTTCACCCGGACGTGTTTCAGGAGATCTGTTGCCGCTGGGGGATGCCGGACGTCGTCCTAATGGCGTCCCGGCACAACAACAAGGTCCCGGCATTCATGGCACGGTCTCACGATCACAGAGCTCTGGCGGCAGACGCCTTAGTTCAGGATTGGTCGCAGTTTCAAATCCCTTATGTGTTTCCTCCTCTGGCACTGTTGTCCAGAGTGTTACGCAAGATCAGGTCCGACTGCCGCCGCGCCATCCTTGTCGCTCCAGACTGGCCGAGGAGGTCGTGGTACCCGGATCTGTGGCATCTCACGGTGGGCCATCCGTGGGCACTACCAGACCGACCAGACTTACTGTCTCAAGGGCCGTTTTTCCATCTGAATTCTGCGGCCCTCAACCTGACTGTATGGCCATTGAGTCCTGGATCCTAGCGTCTTCAGGGTTATCTCAAGAGGTCATTGCCACTATGAGACGGGCCAGGAAACCAACATCAGCCAAGATCTACCACAGGACGTGGAAGATATTCTTATCCTGGTGCTCTGATCAGGGTTTTACTCCCTGGCCGTTTGCCTTGCCCACTTTTCTTTCCTTCCTTCAATCCGGATTGGAAAAAGGTTTGTCGCTTGGCTCCCTTAAGGGACAAGTCTCAGCGCTCTCTGTGTTCTTTCAGAAGCGCCTAGCCAGGCTTCCTCAGGTACGCACGTTCCTGCAGGCGGTTTGCCGCATAGTCCCTCCTTACAAGCGGCCGTTAGAACCCTGGGATCTGAACAGGGTTCTGATGGCTCTTCAGAAGCCGCCTTTCGAGCCTATGAGGGATATTCCCCTTTCTCGCCTTTCGCAGAAAGTGGCCTTTCTAGTAGCAGTCACATCTCTTCGGAGGGTGTCTGAGCTAGCAGCGCTGTCATGCAAAGCTCCTTTCCTGGTGTTTCACCAGGACAAGGTGGTTCTGCGTCCGGTTCCGGAATTTCTTCCTAAGGTGGTATCCCCCTTTCATCTCAATCAGGATATCTCCTTACCTTCGTTTTGTCCTCATCCAGTTCATCAATGTGAAAAGGATTTGCATTTGTTGGATCTGGTGAGAGCACTCAGACTCTACATTTCCCGTACGGCGCCCCTGCGCCGCTCGGATGCACTCTTTGTCCTTGTCGCTGGTCAGCGTAAGGGGTCACAGGCTTCCAAATCCACCCTGGCTCGGTGGATCAAGGAACCAATTCTCGAAGCCTACCGTTCTTCTGGACTCCCGGTTCCCTCAGGGCTGAAGGCCCATTCTACCAGAGCCGTGGGTGCGTCCTGGGCTTTGCGGCCCAAGGCTTCGGCTCAGCAGGTGTGTCAGGCGGCTACCTGGTCGAGCCTGCACACTTTCACGAAACACTATCAGGTGCATACCTATGCTTCGGCAGATGCCAGCATAGGTAGACGAGTCCTTCAGGCGGCGGTTGCTCACCTGTAGGATGGGGCCGTTTTACGGCTCTATTACGAGGTATTATTTTACCCACCCAGGGACTGCTTTTGGACGTCCCAATTGTCTGGGTCTCCCAATGGAGCGACAAAGAAGGGAATTTTGTTTACTTACCGTAAATTCCTTTTCTTCTAGCTCCAATTGGGAGACCCAGCACCCGCCCTGTTCCCTTCGGGCTGTTGTTTTTTCGGGTATACATGTTGTTCATGTTGAATGGTTTCAGTTCTCCGAAATTTCTTCGGATTGAATTTACTTTAAACCAGTTTATTAGCTTTCCTCCTTCTTGCTTTTGCACTAAAACTGAGGAGCCCGTGATACACGGGGGGTGTATAGGCAGAAGGGGAGGGGCTTTACACTTTTAAGTGTAATACTTTGTGTGGCCTCCGGAGGCAGAAGCTATACACCCAATTGTCTGGGTCTCCCAATTGGAGCTAGAAGAAAAGGAATTTACGGTAAGTAAACAAAATTCCCTTCTTTTCAAAAGCGTCTAGCCAGGCTTCCGCAGGTCCGCACGTTCCTGCAGGGAGTTTGCCACATAGTCCCACCTTACAAGCGTCCGCTGGAACTCTGGGACCTTAACAGGGTGCTAACGGCTCTTCAGAAACCACCTTTCGAGCCGCTGCGGGATGTCTCTTTATCACGTCTTTCGCAGAAGGTGGCATTTCTAGTGGCAGTTACATCGCTCCGTAGAGTGTCGGAGCTTGCAGCGCTGTCATGCAAAGCCCCCTTCCTGGTTTTTCACCAGGATAAGGTGGTTTTGCGTCCTGTTCCGGAATTTCTCCCTAAGGTGGTATCTGCTTTTCATCTCAATCAGGATATCTCCTTACCTTCATTTTGCCCTAATCCAATTCACCAATGTGAAAAGGATTTGCACTCATTAGATCTGGTGAGAGCACTCCGGTTCTACGTGTCTCGCACGGCGCCCCTGCGCCGTTCAGATGCGCTCTTTGTCCTTGTCGCTGGCCAGCGTAAGGGTTCGCAGGCTTCCAAGTCAACCTTGGCTCGGTGGATCAAGGAACCGATTCTTGAAGCCTACCGTTCTTCGGGGCTTCCGATTCCTTCAGGGCTGAAAGCCCATTCTACCAGAGCCGTGGGTGCGTCCTGGGCATTGCGGCACCAGGCTACGGCTCAGCAGGTGTGTCAGGCGGCTACCTGGTCTAGTCTGCACACTTTCACGAAACACTATCAGGTGCATACCTATGCTTCGGCAGATGCCAGCCTAGGTAGGCGAGTCCTTCAGGCGGCGGTTGCCCACCTGTAAGAGGGGGTCGTTTTCGGCTCTTGTTATCGAGGTATTCTTTTACCCACCCAGGGACTGCTTTGGGACGTCCCAATTGTCTGGGTCTCCCAATGGAGCGACAAAGAAGGGAATTTTGTTTACTTACCGTAAATTCCTTTTCTTCTAGCTCCTATTGGGAGACCCAGCACCCGCCCCTGTTCCCTTCGGGCTGTTTGTTCTTTTGTGTACACATGTTGTTCATGTTGAATCGTTCTTTTGGTTCATGGTTTTCAGTTCTCCGAACATCCTTTGGATTGAATTTACCTTAGACCAATTTATAAGTTTCCTCCTTCCTGCTTTGGCACCAAAACTGATGGGCCCGTGATGCACGGGAGGGTGTATAGGCAGAGGGGAGGGGTTACACTTTTTAAAGTGTAATACTTTGTGTGGCCTCCGGAGGCAGAAGCTATACACCAATTGTCTGGGTCTCCCAATAGGAGCTAGAAGAAAAGGAATTTACGGTAAGTAAACAAAATTCCCTTTTTTTTTACTTCAGATCCTTCCCGGAGAGGAGACTTGGAGATTCTCGGCTACTGCATGATTCAGTGGCTGTGCGGGAAGCTTCCGTGGGAGGACAAACTAACGGATCCCAACTACGTCGCCAGCTCAAAAATAAGGTACCTGCTCCTGCCCAATAGTCTTATCATTTAGAGGGCTCGTCCAGGGCTAGGTTGCCGCACTTCATGTTATGGCATCAGATGGGCAGGGGTCTGACATGTAACCAGATGTCCTCCGCCCTCCAACACTGCCAGAGCCGGTGTACAGAGTGACTCATCGCCGTATGGTGAACTGTGGCTTTGTTCCTGTTGAAATTCATGTTCTTCATTTTATTTTTCCCTAGATGTGGTGATGACGTGGCCTCACTTATAGAAACCTGTTTTCCAGGCAAAAAGAGGCCAGGTAGGTGTACGACTCAAGTCATATGCCAAAGGCTTTTTGTACCTATGTAAACGAAAAGGGCTATGAAAAGGTAACCTTGATTGTTTGCTTTAGTTGTCATCTGTTTTTTTTTTTTTTTTTTTTATTTTTATTTAGATCAGGGGTGGGGAACCTCCGGCCCGCGGGCCACATGCGGCCCGCCATGACCTTTTATGTGGCCCCCGGGCAGATTCCCGGGGGAGGCAGTGCTGGTGCTGTCACCGCGGTCTTGCTGCCGCCGGCCCTTTAAATCCACACATTGCTGTTTGTGCTGCAATGTGTTCTCCCGTCGGCCAGTGCCAATTGTGGGCGGGTCCACAGCAGCCTCACAGCTTCCAGCCTTGTGTGTCCGCCCCCTGCCCTCCGGAGATCAGTGCCTGCCTTCTCCTTCTGATGCAGTGTGTCCGGCTCCTGCACTCCGGTGATGTGAGTGCTATGCTGCTGTGAGTCCAGCACCGACCCTCTGCTGCTATGTGCCCTGCCCAATGCTTTGTGCCTCCCCACACCAGTTCTGTAAACCCTCTCCCCCAGAGTTGCATGAAACTCTCAGCGCAGTGTGGCCCCCAATGTCCTGTGTGCACCCCTCCCCCAGTCCTGTGTGCAGCCCCCCAATGTCCTGTGTGCAGCCCATCACCCAGTAGTCCTGTTTGCACCCCCCCAATCCTGTGTGCACCCCTCCCCCAGTCCTTTGTGCAGCCCCCCAATGTCCTGTGTGCACCCCCACACAATCCTATGTGCAGCCCATCACCCAGTCCTGTGTGCAGCCCCCCCAGTCCTGTGTGCAGCCCCCCCAGTCCTGTGTGCAGCCCCCCCAGTCCTGTGTGCAGCCCCCCCAGTCCTGTGTGCAGCCCCCCCAGTCCTGTGTGCAGCCCCCCCAGTCCTGTGTGCAGCCCCCCCAGTCCTGTGTGCAGCCCCCCCAGTCCTGTGTGCAGCCCCCCCAGTCCTGTGTGCAGCCCCCCCAGTCCTGTGTGCAGCCCCCCCAGTCCTGTGTGCAGCCCCCCCAGTCCTGTGTGCAGCCCCCCCCCAGTGATGTCTGTGCAGCCCCCCCCCAGTGATGTTTGCCACATAGTCCCACCTTACAAGCGTCCACTGGAACCCTGGGACCTTAACAGGGTGCTAACGGCTCTTCAGAAACCACCTTTCGAGCCGCTGCGGGATGTCTCTTTATCACGTCTTTCGCAGAAGGTGGCATTTCTAGTGGCAGTTACATCACTCCGTAGAGTGTCGGAGCTGGCAGCGCTGTCATGCAAAGCCCCCTTCCTGGTTTTTCACCAGGATAAGGTGGTTCTGCTTCCTGTTCCGGAATTTCTCCCTAAGGTGGTATCTCCTTTTCATCTCAATCAGGATATCTCCTTACCTTCATTTTGCCCTAATCCAGTTCACCAATGTGAAAAGGATTTGCACTCATTAGATCTGGTGAGAGCACTCCGGTTCTACGTGTCTCGCACGGCGCCCCTGCGCCGTTCTGATGCGCTCTTTGTCCTTGTCGCTGGCCAGCGTAAGGGTTTGCAGGCTTCCAAGTCAACCTTGGCTCGGTGGATCAAGGAACCGATTCTTGAAGCCTACCGTTCTTCTGGGCTTCCGCTTCCTTTGGGGCTGAAAGCCCATTCTACCAGAGCCGTGGGTGCGTCCTGGGCATTGCGGCACCGGGCTACGGCTCAGCAGGTGTGTCAGGCAGCTACCTGGTCTAGTCTGCACACTTTCACGAAACACTATCAGGTGCATACCTATGCTTCGGCAGACGCCAGTCTAGGTAGGCGAGTCCTTCAGGCGGCGGTTGCCCACCTGTAAGAGGGGGCCGTTTCGGCTCTTGTTATTGAGGTATTCTTTTACCCACCCAGGGACTGCTTTTGGACGTCCCAATTGTCTGGGTCTCCCAATGGAGCGACAAAGAAGAAGGGAATTTTGTTTACTTACCGTAAATTCCTTTTCTTCTAGCTCCTATTGGGAGACCCAGCACCCGCCCCTGTTCCCTTCGGGCTGTTTGTTCTTTTGTGTACACATGTTGTTCATGTGGAATCGTTTCTTTTGGTTCATGGTTTTCAGTTCTCCGAACATTCTTCGGATTGAATTTACCCTAGACCAATTTATAAGTTTCCTCCTTCCTGCTTTTGCACCAAAACTGAGGAGCCCGTGATGCACGGGAGGGTGTATAGGCAGAGGGGAGGGGTTACACTTTTTAAAGTGTAATACTTTGTGTGGCCTCCGGAGGCAGAAGCTATACACCCAATTGTCTGGGTCTCCCAATAGGAGCTAGAAGAAAAGGAATTTACGGTAAGTAAACAAAATTCCCTTCTTTACTTTTTAAACTGCTTTTTGTGCATTTGGTTATTACAGATGAGATGGGGAAATACATGGAGGCGGTCGCAGCTCTCGGTTACGCAGCTAAACCCCAGTACCAGCTCTTCAGAGATATTCTTCTTCAAGGGCTGAAAGCTTTGGGTGCCAAGGATGATGGCAAGCTGGACTTCTCTGCTCAGAACGGAGACGTCTCTGTAAAATCCCAGAAGGTATTTATCACTCACTGTATAGAATATATATAATATCGTTTCCTTTGCAAATAATTTGCTACTTTAAAGGAAAAATGCTTTAATATGTGAAAAATTACAAAGTATCTTCCATGTCTTTTAAAATGCTCCTTTTGTATCCATTTGACTTAATGCAATGACATAACATCCTTAAAGGGATTGTCCAGAGTATAACCGAGGACGTACCAGTATATCCTAAATAATGAAGGGGTGATTGCCGCCGGCTGCTGTGGTGATCCCTGCACATGTCTGCTGATTTGAACAGCTGACATGTGCGGGTACATCCGCAAATCGCCCGCACCTGTTAACCCTTTAGATTGTGCTATCAAAATGTGACAGCTTAATTTAAATTGCTGCGGCAGAGAAATCGCCATTCCTCGCTGCCATCAGAGGCCCTGTGATGTGATCGCAGGGAGCCAATGGTTGCGATGGGTCACATGATGACTCCTGTCGCTATCATGATGTAGTTCCTGTTAGAGCCGACAGCGGCAGCTCACATAGAAACGCTGCATTTCTGCTGGTCTGAGCGGTGCTGCTCTGGTCAGGAGAAATGAACGCGCAATCAGACTGCTGATTATTATAGTCTCTTAGGGGGATTACTAAAAAAAAAAAGAAAATTTAAAAAAAAAAAACAAAAACCTAAGTTCAAATCACCCCCCCCATTCGCCCCATTAAAAATTAAACTGTTAATAAAATAAAAAATATAAACGTTTGGTATTGCAGTGTTCACAAACGCCCGCTCTATCAAAATATAAAATCAATTAATCTGATCGGTAAGCGGCGTAGCGGCAAAAAAATTTCAAACTTTAAAATTACGTCTTTTTTTTGGCACGAATTTTATACAAAATGTAATAACAGACGATCAAAACGTAGCATCTGCACAAAAATGGTACCATTAAAAATGTCAACTGAAGACACAAAAAATAAGCCACCACTGAGCCATAGATACCGAAAAATAAAATCGCTACAGGTCCCGGAAAATGGCGCAAAAAGTGCACCACTTGTTTTGTGATTTTATTTTATTTTTTTTTTGCCCCTTAGATAAAAGTGAAGCTATACATGTTTGGATTTAACAAACTCATACCGACCTGAGACATCACAACGACACATCAGTTTTACCATATAGTGAACACGGTGAATAAAGTACACCGAAAACAGTTGTGCAATTGCACTTTTTTTGCAATGTATGCGCACTTGGATTTTTTTTTTGTTGCAGTTTTCCAGTACATTGCATGGTAAAATGAATTATTTCTTTCAAATGTACAACTTCTCCTGCAAAAATGAAAAAAAGTTAGGGCTCGTGAAAGAGCAAAAAATGAAAAACAAAAAACTGCCCGGGGGTGAAGGGTTGAAATAAAAAAAAAAAAAAATCCTGGCCATCCCTCACTATGGGTTGTGCTTAATATTACAAGTCAATTTTGGGTTAAAGTCTTCCTTTCCAGTATGGAGCGATCGGCGTCACCTCCCTGCAGACTTCGGGGGGGGAAGGAGGCGCTTTGTTGGTCGAGGGGAAGGGGGGGGGGCGCTTTGTTGGTCGGGGGCAGATTAGTATCAGATTTACAGCCTCCTCAGCATTTTTTTTTTTATTTTTTTACGTCATCAGGCGTCTATGAAAGAAATGGCACTGTCCGCTCGATTTGAGACTTTTTGCACCATTTTTCGCTTTGGCTTTAATGCCACCTATTGTGCAGGTAACAAACGTTGGGCAGAAGCTGCGGAGAGCGCAGGAATGTCCTAATTTCCTGTCGTCTTTCCATTAGGCCTGTGCATGGCGGAGCGATAATGAGACGAGCTCCGTGTAGCGTTGGTCAGAAGGAGAAGTGTCTGTGTGCATTCCGGACTAATGCATCACAAATGTGCTGACATGCTAACCTTGAAGTCCTCGCCGGCGATAATCAGGCCCGAGCAGCGGCAGAAGAGACGCACCTAATGCACTCCATCAATGCAGTTTGCATATGGGAGTTCCCACGGGGAGCTGCTCTGTGCCAGCTGAGGGTTACCTGCCCATTGCCGTTATTGTATGTAATTATCAATCCAATCTGTTCAGCCCAGCAGGGTTTAGATGGTAATCTGCAAGCGCCGCTCCTTCTGTGAGAGATGGATTGCGCTCGCCGCCCCCTCACCTTCTATCCCCATCAGCATTGTAGCCATACAGCTGCTTTCTTACCATTAACGCTTCAGACCGTATTGTCAGACCGGTGTCATTTCACATAATTGTCCGACGAGAGCAATGCTAAGGAAGAGCGAAACCTGTAAATGTGTCCACGGGGCGCGGGCGGCATGAATTATGTACATGGAAATAATTAATGTGCAGAACGGCCGATCCAACAATACCACAGCAAGTGCGGCGGCGGGGAAATGGTGGGGTCTCCACCACCATGAGCAGAGGATGGAGGGGGGGGGTGTATGGGAGAAGGGGGTATGATGAGGTGATGGTGTGCCTGAAATTGGAGTGGGGGGGCTCCTGTGACGGTGTGCAATGTATGCGGGGGGGTGGGGGGGGGGGGTCCTGTGGCGGCGTGAAGAATGTGGGGGGAGGGGGTTCCTGTGGTGGCGTGAAGAATATGTGGGGGGAGGGTCCTGTGACTTTGTGCGGAGTATAGGGTGTGTGTGTGTGTGTGTGTGTGTGTGGTCCTGTGGTGGCGTGACGGATATGGGGGGGGTGGATTTTGTGACTGCACGCACACAAAATCCACCCCCCCCATATCCGTATAGGGGGGGGTTAATATGTCGGTGTGCAGATACGCGGTGGTACCTGTTACTGCATACAGTGTATGGAGGGGGGGTTGTGTGTGTGTGTGTGTGTGTGTGTGTGTGTGTGTGTGTAGTTCTGTGGTTTTGTGCCCAATATGTGGGGGGGTCTTGTGACGGCACGCAGAGTACGAGGGGGGCGGTGCCCTCTGTCGGCGTGCAGAGTATGGGGGGGGGGGGAGGTGTCCTGTGTGTGTGTGTGTGTGTGTGTGTGTGTGTGTGTGTGTGTGTGGGGGGGGGGGGGGGGGGGGACTCCTGTGACGGCGCACAGAGTATGTGGGGGGGGGTCCTATGTCGGCGTGCAGAGTATGTGGGGGGGGTTCTGTGACAGCGCACAGACTATGTTGGTGGGGGGGGGGGTTCTGTGATGGTGTGCAGAGTACGAGGGGTTCCTGTGATGGCGTGCAGAGTATGAGGGGGGGTTTCTGAGATGTTGTGTGGACTAACCATCACTGTCCTGCAGGTTAAGTACAAGAAGAGCCTCAGGAGTACTTCAGATCAGGATATATCTAGTTGGAGCTCCAGCTAGATACAGTGGTACCTCGCTTAACGAGTAACCCTCTTAACGAGAATTTCGCTTAACAAGCAAAGCTTTCTGTAAATTTGTAACCCGGTTTACGAGAAAGCTTTGCTGGACGAGCGAAATCCTCACGGCACACACTTCCGGTTTCGTCCATCCACCACACTCTGACCCGCACTTGCAGTCCACACAAACACACACATGTACGCACAAACACGCACGCACACACATACAGTATTATGCTCACCTTACCTTCCGTTCCACCGCCGGCCTCATGGTTCTTGTAGTTCCCGGGTACATTGCGACGTCCTCGCGGCGAACTACAAGACCCAGGAGGCCTGCGATGGAACGGAAGGTAAGGTGAGCATATAGTGTGTTTGTGTGTGTGTGTGTGGAATGATAGAACAGGGCACCAGGATGGGACATTTTAGAAGCTGTGGAAGGAATTGTCTGCATTGTAATGATTTCCTATGGGAAATTTTGCTTTGCTGAACGAGTAACTTGATTAACAAGCACAGTCCCAGAACGGATTGTTCTCGTTAAGCAAGGTACCACTGTATATCCTGATTTGAAGTACTCCTGAGGCTCTTCTTGTACTTAACAAATCACCATTCTAATTTTGAAGAAGGCATCAGCCGAAACGTAAAATTACTGAATATGAATTGGTTAAAAAAACAAAACAAAATTTCTTCAGCGCTCTATTGGGAGACCCAGACGATTGGGGTATAGCTACTGCCCTCTGGAGGCCACACAAAGCACTACATCAAAAGTGCAAGGCCCCTCCCCCTCTGGCTATACCCCCCCCGTGATATCACGGGTTCTCCAGTTTTAGCTTTGTGTGCGAAGGAGGTCAGACATTCCATGCATAGCTCCACAGATTTTAGTCAGCAGTAGCTGCTGACTATTTCGGATGGAAGAAAAGAGGACACATATAGTGTCCCCAGCATGCTCCCTTCTCACCCCTGGATGGTGTTGTAAGGTTGAGGTACCTATTGCTGGTACAGGGCTGGAGCCTGACATGCTGTTTTCCTTCCACATCCCCTTGTAGGGCTCTGTGGAAGTGGGATCCTGCCGGCCTCTCAGCTCTGACGCCGGGCTCCATCCACAGACCCATTAGAACCTGATGGAGACGGAGCAGGAGTACGATCAGGGACAGGCCCTGCATCATACAGGTACTCTGTGTCCCCGGCAGGCACAGACACACTCCGGGCTGGCTGGGTGTTGTAGTGCGCCGGGGACCGCAACGTTGGAGTTAGTGTCCCTACAGATTACTGGGGGATTTTTTGTGTATGGGAACGCAGCGCCGACCCCCTCTGGACCGGGCGGCGCTGCTGTGACTTGTGGTGCGCCGGGGATCCGCCGTCCGCGCTTTTACGGCGGCGGCGGTTATAAATTGAGTCCCCGGCTTTTTGGGCCTAGGACGCCGGCAGCTCCGATTCGTTCCCGCCCCCACCCTGTCATTCAGGGTAGGGGAGAGACGCTGTTCGCTAGCAGCGACGAGGGCTGGAGCCTGATTTACATGCTCCAGCCCTCACACTAGGCACAGAGGGAAGCAGGCTTCCCGCTCTTAGCCAGGAACGCCCAGGGCCCGCCCCCCTTCCTCTCAGGACGCCGGCAGCCATTACATGCAGTCTGGCTGGAGGAAGGACGCAAGGCTCTGGGAGACCTGGACTAGGGGCTATCTGGCGACCACACACCCGCTTTTTAAGCGGGCGGTAAGCGATTTTTCTGTGCTGGTCCCTCTAGTGCCTCACGGTGTATCGGTGTACTGTGTACAGATATATAGATATTGTTTTTCTTGCACTGTGAGGTCGCTTCTGGCTGCTCTCCCAGATCACTCTGTGGAAGCAGCAACATGCCATCCTCAAAACGCAAGGCTGCCAAGGCCAGGGCTGTGTGTACTGCGTGTGCTGCATGTGGGGCTGATCTACCAGCAGGCTCCCATTGTGTGCAATGCTCCGACCCGGTGCTGCTTCGCCAGCCGGAGTCAGGAGAGGTAGTGACCCAGGCTGAGACGCTTGTAAGTTCTGCCCCGGTGACAGGGACAGACTTTGCAGTTTTTGCTGATAATATGTCTCTGTCTATGGCAAAAATCCTTGAAACCTTGCAATCTATGCATGGGGCTCAGTCTTTGGGCACGGCGAGGCCTCTGTCCTCAGGTCCCCCTCACTTGGAATTAATCCAGCCCACAGGGGGGTCCCCGGCTTCACAGGCCGAGGATTATGACTCAGATGATAGCCCCAGCCACCCTAAGCGAGCTCGCTGGGAAAGACCCTCGACGTCATCACACTGCTCAGGGTCTCAGCGCAATCAGTCTCCCTGTGATGTGTCTGATGAGAGTGATCAGGAATCCATTCCTGGAACCCCTCTCAACCTGGATACCCCTGATGGGGATGCCATGGTAAACGACCTTATCTCAGCCATCAATAGGCTGTTGGATATTTCTCCCCCAGCCCCTTCAGCAGAAGAGGCAGCGGCAGAGCAGGAGAAGTTTCGTTTCCTTTATCCCAAGCGTAAATTGAGTGCTTTCTTGGATCACTCTGACTTCAGAGAATCAATCCAGAAGCACGACGCTCACCCAGAAAGGCGTTTCTCTAAACGATCTAAAGATACGCGTTTCCCTTTCCCCCCTGAGGTGGTCAAGCGCTGGACACAGTGTCCAAAGGTAGACCCCCCGATTTCCAAACTCGCAGCTAGGTCCATAGTTGCAGTGGAGGATGGCGCTTCACTTAAAGATGCCAATGACAGACAGATGGACCTTTGGTTAAAATCTGTCTATGAAGCTATCGGCGCGTCGTTTGCTCCGGCATTCGCAGCCGTATGGGCACTCCAGGCTATTTCAGCTGGCTTAGCAAAAGTGGATGCTATCATACATCCAGCAGTGCCGCAAGTGGCGCATCTTACCACGCAGATGTCGGCGTTTGCGTCTTACGCTATCAATGCGGTCCTAGAATCTACCAGTCGCACCTCAATGGCGTCCGCCAATTCGGTAGTTTTGCGCAGAGCCTTGTGGTTAAAGGACTGGAAAGCAGATGCTGGTTCCAAAAAATGTTTAACCAGTTTGCCTTTATCTAGAGATAGACTGTTTGGCGAGCCATTGGCTGATATCATTAAGCAGTCCAAGGGTAAAGACTCCTCTTTACCACAACCCAGAACAACCAAACCTCAGCAGAAAAAGTGGCAGCAGAGGTTTCAGTCCTTTCGAGGTTCGGGCAAGACACCATTTACCTCGTCCAAAGGGACTCAGAGGACGCAAAGAAACTCAGATTCGTGGCGGGCTCACACGCGCCCCAAGAAAGCAAATGGAGGTACCGCTTCCAAAGCGGCTACCTCATGACTTCCAGCCCCCTCCCTCCGCATCGCCGGTCGGGGGCAGGCTCTCCCGCTTTTCCGGCATTTGGATGTCACAGGTCAAAGACCGGTGGGTGACGGACATTTTGTCTCGCGGGTACAGAATCGAGTTCAATTCTCGTCCTCCAGCTCGGTTCTTCAGAACCTCCCCACATCCAGACCGAGCAGATGCTCTGCTGCAGGCGGTGGACTCCCTAAGAGCGGAAGGAGTGGTGATCCCAGTCCCTCCTCAGGAACAAGGGCAAGGGTTTTACTCCAATCTCTTTGTGGTTCCAAAAAAGGACGGCTCGTTCCGTCCTGTTCTGGACCTAAAACGGCTCAACAAACATGTGCACGCCAGGAAGTTCCGGATGGAAACCCTGCGTTCTGTCATTGCCTCAATGTCCAGAGGAGACTTCCTTGCCTCAATAGACATCAAAGATGCTTATCTCCACGTGCCAATTGCTACAGAACATCAACGTTTTCTACGTTTTGTGATAGGAGACGACCATTTTCAGTTCGTAGCTCTGCCATTTGGTCTGGCGACAGCCCCACGGGTCTTCACCAAGGTCATGGCGGCGGTGGTAGCAGTCTTGCACTCTCAGGGACACTCGGTGATCCCTTACCTAGACGATTTATTGGTCAAAGCTCCCTCTCAAGAGGCATGTCAGCACAGCCTGAATGCTACGCTGGAGACCCTACAGTCTTTCGGATGGATCATCAACTTTCCAAAGTCGATCCTATCACCGACTCAATCACTAACGTATCTTGGCATGGAGTTTCATACTCTAGCAGCGATAGTGAAGCTTCCGCTGAACAAGCAGCGGTCACTACAGACAGGGGTGCAATCTCTTCTGCAGGGCCAGTTGCATCCCTTGCGGCGCCTCATGCATTTCCTAGGGAAGATGGTGGCAGCCATGGAAGCAGTTCCCTTTGCGCAATTTCATCTGCGCCCACTTCAATGGGACATTCTCCGCCAATGGGACGGGAAGTCAACGTCACTGGACAGGAAAGTCTCGCTTTCCCAGACGGCCAAGGACTCCCTACAATGGTGGCTCCTTCCCACCTCATTGTCTCAGGGAAGATCCTTCCTGCCCCCATCCTGGGCAGTAGTCACGACAGATGCGAGTCTGTCAGGGTGGGGAGCGGTATTTCTCCACCACAGGGCTCAGGGGACGTGGACTCCGCAGGAGTCCACCCTTCAGATCAATGTTCTGGAGATCAGAGCAGTGTATCTTGCTCTACTGGCCTTCCAACAGTGGCTGGAAGGGAAGCAGATCCGAATCCAATCGGACAACTCCACAGCGGTGGCATACATCAACCACCAAGGAGGGACGCGCAGTCGGCAAGCCTTCCAAGAAGTCCGGCGCATTCTAATGTGGGTGGAGGACACAGCATCCACCATATCCGCGGTTCACATCCCAGGCGTAGAAAACTGGGAAGCAGACTTCCTCAGTCGCCAGGGCATGGACGCAGGGGAATGGTCCCTTCACCCGGACGTGTTTCAGGAAATCTGTCGCCGCTGGGGAGTGCCGGACGTCGACCTAATGGCATCCCGGCACAACAACAAGGTCCCGGCATTCATGGCGAGGTCGCGCGATCAAAGAGCTCTGGCGGCAGACGCCTTGGTTCAAGATTGGTCGCAGTTTCAGCTCCCATACGTGTTTCCGCCTCTGGCGCTCTTGCCCAGAGTGCTACGCAAGATCAGATCCGAGTGCAGCCGCATCATACTCGTCGCTCCAGACTGGCCGAGGAGGTCGTGGTATCCGGATCTGTGGCATCTCACGATCGGTCGACCGTGGTCACTGCCAGACCGACCAGACTTACTGTCCCAAGGGCCGTTTTTCCATCAGAATTCTGCGGCCCTGAACCTGACTGTGTGGCCATTGAGTCCTGGATCCTAGCATCTGCAGGATTATCTCAAGGAGTCGTTGCCACAATGAGACAAGCTAGAAAGTCGAATTCGGCTAAGATCTACCACAGAACGTGGAAGATTTTCTTATCCTGGTGCTCTGCTCAGGGAGTGTCTCCCTGGCCATTTGCATTGCCCAAGTTTCTTTCCTTCCTGCAATCGGGGTTAGAAAAGGGCTTGTCGCTCAGCTCCCTTAAAGGGCAAGTTTCGGCACTATCCGTGTTTTTTCAGAAGCGTCTAGCACGTCTTTCTAAGGTGCGCACGTTCCTGCAGGGGGTCTGTCATATTGTGCCCCCGTACAAGCGGCCGTTAGATCCATGGGATCTGAACAGGGTACTAGTTGCTCTCCAGAAGCCGCCCTTCGAGCCTCTGAAGGAAGTTTCCTTTTCTCGGCTGTCACAGAAAGTGGCGTTTCTTGTTGCGATCACATCGCTTCGGCGAGTGTCTGAGCTGGCAGCTCTGTCATCCAAGGCTCCCTTCCTGGTGTTCCACCAGGACAAGGTAGTGCTGCGCCCTATTCCGGAGTTTCTCCCTAAGGTCGTATCCTCTTTTCATCTTAATCAGGATATATCCTTGCCTTCTTTTTGTCCTCATCCGGTTCACCGGTATGAAAAGGACTTACGTTTGCTAGATCTGGTGAGAGCACTCAGAATCTACATTTCCCGCACGGCGCCCATGCGCCGTGCCGATGCACTTTTTGTCCTTGTCGCTGGTCCGCGCAAGGGGTTGCAGGCTTCTAAAGCCACCCTGGCTCGATGGATCAAAGAACCAATTCTAGAGGCCTACCGTTCTGCGGGGCTTCCGGTTCCTTCAGGGCTAAAAGCCCACTCAACCAGAGCCGTGGGTGCGTCCTGGGCATTTCGTCACCAGGCTTCGGCTCAACAGGTGTGCCAGGCAGCTACCTGGTCCAGTCTGCACACTTTCACCAAGCATTATCAGGTGCATACCTATGCTTCGGCGGATGCCAGCTTAGGTAGAAGAGTCCTGCAGGCGGCAGTGACACCCCCGTAGGGGAGGGCTGTTTTGCAGCTCTAACATGAGGTATTTCTTTACCCACCCAGGGACAGCTTTTGGACGTCCCAATCGTCTGGGTCTCCCAATAGAGCGCTGAAGAAGGGAATTTTGTTACTTACCGTAAATTCCTTTTCTTCTAGCTCTTATTGGGAGACCCAGCACCCGCCCTGTTGTCCTTCGGGATGTTTTTTTGTTGTTTGCGGGTACACATGTTGTTCATGTTGAACGGTTTTTCAGTTCTCCGATGTTATTCGGAGTTAATTTGTTTAAACCAGTTATTGGCTTCCTCCTTCTTGCTTTGGCACTAAAACTGGAGAACCCGTGATATCACGGGGGGGTATAGCCAGAGGGGGAGGGGCCTTGCACTTTTGATGTAGTGCTTTGTGTGGCCTCCAGAGGGCAGTAGCTATACCCCAATCGTCTGGGTCTCCCAATAAGAGCTAGAAGAAAAGGAATTTACGGTAAGTAACAAAATTCCCTTCGTTTTCACCTATTACAAGTGCCGGAGTTTTTTCTCTATATGGACTTCTAGTTTCTCCTGAGCACCAAAATCAGTGAGCTAAATCCTACTTTGCTGTCCCGCAGGTTAGTGACACTGCTGCTGGGAGCGGTGCGGTGAGTGTGACTTGTAGCAGATGATGAGTTTCCTTCGCCTTTGATGTTCTGCTTTCGTTTCCTGTCTGCGCTCATTTAACGCCTTCCTCACCGGGCCTGTTTGTGACTTAATGATTTGCTTTAATTTATTTCTTAACCCATAACCCTGGGGTCGTGCTGCACAGAGGCACTCCGTCCCCGGTTGATTCCCCTGCAGATTTGTGTGAAGGAGGTGGGTGCGCAGCGGAGGCCTCACTTTTGATGAGTAACATAATGTACAGACGGAGACCTTGAGTCTAGGGATGTGCTGCTTGCTGTAGTTTTCATTAGAGGCTGTCCACTACTTTTACATTGATGGCTTGTCCTTAGGATAGGTCAGCAATGTCTGCTCGGCCGGGGGCTGACACCCGGCACCCCCACCCATCAGCTGTCTTCGGTCCCGGCAGCGGCAGCAGGCAGCCAGAAATGCTCAGTTCCGGCACTGCCCCGTCTTCTGATAGCGGCCAGGTTCTGCACATCAATTCTAATGAATAGGAATATGTGTAGAAGTGTCGCTGGTCCTATAGATTTTTCTCACCTGTTCCCGACACATCGGGGGGATCAGCGTTCAGTGCGGAGGCAGACCAGGATCACAACTCAGTCTCTTTATCATTTGCATATTCCCTGCAAACACGGAGTAAGTACATGCCTGAAACAGAGCGTTATGTCATGGATCGGACCTCTGCGATGTGTGTGCGTTCTGCGCTCCTCACTGCCAGACGTCGGCATGGTGCAATGCCGGATTATGTATCCCTTGTAAATCTATAAGAAAAAATAAACTCCTCCTGACGTTTGTGACTAACCTGATAATGCCGCACACATGTTCTGATCCGGTCCTGTCTCCATGTTTGCAAATTTTGCTCTCCTCCAGAAGGTAGAAAACTACCTGTAGTGCCACCTACTGGTCGCTACCCTGAACGTCCGTTTTCATCCCTCCGGTGGATTCACACCTGTAATCTATGACTAGTAATGAGGCCCATTTTTGTCTTTCAGAGAAAGTTGCCGAAGTCTGATGACGAGGAGGAGGAAGAGGTGGAAGAAAGGCAAGCAAAAAAGAAATCTCCCAGAGGTGAGGAAGAAATCCAGATAGATCAGTTCTGACATGTCCATAGGATACGGTGAGTCTGATGCTGTCCAAGCACTGGGAGCCCCCTGGACAATAGGCGCTGCCTATTGTGGGGGCCGCACCTCCGCAGTTTTCAGATCCTCTATCCATGGTGAGGTCAGACGGCAACGGCCATTGAGTATTGTTTTCTGGCTCTAAGCTGCAAAGGCCAATGTGCCCATGGAGAGACTGATACTACAGGGCTGGGTTTACGGGCAGAGGTACATAAATGCTAAACTCCCATTGTGGATCTCTTCACGAATTGTGTCCTGCGTGTATTTATTCATACTACTACTCCTAACCTCCACGTTCAAATGGGTTTGTGTACAGGGCGCCCTCCAAAGGCTGCTGCGACCTCCCCGAAGCCACCGCCGCCGAAAGGAAGAGGACGTGGAAGAGGGAAAAAGCAATAAATCTGTCATTTGTCTGTCATTACTTGTGTTTTTATGTTTTATAAGGAGATAATATTAAGATGTCAATTATCTTTTGAGAATAAACATTTTATGAATCGGTGCGGTGTCTGCTGTTGTGATGATATTGAGTTAAACATTATTTATTTTATTTTTTTTGAGAATTAAAAAACGGGTAAACTCTTAAAGCACCACTCCAGTGTTTTGGTTTTTTTTTTTATTACCACTGGAGTGGTGCTTTTCAATGTAAGTGCCCTGTCCCCGGTCTGATACTCTTCCTCCAGCATCTTCATCTTCTATCACTGCCGCTCCAATGGGACTCCGGCGATTTGTGACCTGCGTGATCCATGGATTGTTCCGGAGATCACAACTCAATACAGGTCTATGAGAGCCTCATTCTGGCTCTCATAGACTTTTTTGTTGAGAACTTGTGACATAACTCTGAGTTGCGGACGGTCAGATCTTACGAGCTCAAGATGGCGCCGTGGGACCGGATCGGCACCGAAAAACTATGAAAATGCCGTAGGGGGAGTATAATGCACTGGTCTTGGTTTTAAAGCTCAAAGTCGCCCTCCTCCCCTTTAACAAAAAAATAAGCGGTGCTGTAAAATTCATTGCCCATGTGAAGATGCTTCGTGTCTGTTGCTCACTTAAATCTACTCTTGTCCTTCTAATGAAAGGAAAGGACTGCAAATCTTTTTAAAAAAAAAAAAAAAAAAATTCTTACTGGCAGCAAACTGTCTATAGATGAGCATCATGCGTAAAGGGTCTCGCAGACTATGATGCAGGACCCGTCCGGGGGTCTGCTGACCCGAACTCTGCAGGCTCACAGGCGTATATGAGGCGGGTTTTGATTTGAAGACCATCGGCCGATCCATTCATCAGACATTGAAGCACTGTATGTGAGATACCGGCATTACTGGGACCTGTCTGTAGCATCCAGCATGATCCATTTGCTTGATCCCTCTTGGGCCTTAAAGGGGTTATCCACATCCACATCAAAGGTTGAGTGGCACTGGCTGGACCTGCTGGGACTCCAGTACACATGCCGGATACCCGGCAGTCATGCCAGTCATTAAGAATAGGACGTGTGTACGATGCATCCTGGCGCTGTGGTGGGCTCTCGTGGGGACTACCCTCAGCTTCTAAAATGTATATATATATTTTTTCTTTCCGCTGCGTTCCTGCATGTGCGTTTTCTCCCTACAATGGAGAGAGCTGCCTTTTCGACTGCATTTACAGCTCTTGATGACTCCAGTTGTGTGTAAATATTAGAAAACAGCAGGGTAATACATTCCAAGAATCACTTGAGTAGTGCCGCAAAGACGAGTGTCCTTACCGGTATTGTAGTCATACTCCCAAGATCCCCCGCTGTTTCTAATCAGTGCGCACAGCCGTGAAAAAACTGGACTGACATTTACAGGCGCAGCGGGGAGATACTTGACTACTGAATGTTAAAGAATCCACTACCTGTGTTTCAAAGTGGCCACTGTATATGATAAATTTTCACAGGGGAACCGGTCGTTTCTTCATCTGATGGCTTAATGAGGATATCGATAATGAAGCGGATCCCTCTCGCATGACCCCGTATCGGTGGAGCATAATCTCGCCTTCTGTATATATAATTGGAAATCTTTAACGTGTCCGGAGTCGGTCGCGGAGGAGATGAATAATCCACGCCGGCGCCTCCCCATAAATTGTGAATTTTTCCATCTCGTCCACCAGATTTGGGAGGTTGTAAATCCCGATAGTATGGAGAAGCCTATCTGGATCACTCCTCTCCCGATCCCCGGGGAGTAGGACCAGACAGGCTGCCATTTGCTTCTGCTCGTTCTGCCGAGCTCCATCGCTAGTGGAGATGTCTTGTAATTAGCTATCTAACTTGGCTCTTAAATTTTAATAGCCAAATGAAGCGACACTTCAGCCAAGTCCTAGCTCTAATTTCTGCTCACTCCATTAACGAAGTTTATATTAGCAGTTACAGAAAAAGGAGGAAGACTGAACTTTCAGGTCCATTATTGTAAAGCTGGTGCAATTAATTTAGCTACATTTGTAAATCGTATACATTTATATTTATTTTTGTGTGTGTATGTAGAGAGAGATTTATATAAAAAAAGTTATATATTTCAATGTTGTATATTCTATACTCGCGTTATATACATTTATTCTTTTCATTATATATGTGTAATATGTAATATAATATATTACAAATATATATATATATATATATATATATATATATATATATATATATATTACAAATATATATTACACATATATACAAAATAAAAGGAATAAATGTATATATATTACACAAATATAAAAAAATATGTAATAAATATATAGTAAAAAATTATATATATATATATATATATATATATATATATATATATATATATATATATATATATATATATATATCTTATTTATATAGAATTTATATTTTATATATATATATATATATATATATATATATATATATATATATGTGTTTTATTTAATTTGTGTTATATATATTCCATATATTTTTTTATACATTTATATATGTTTTAGTATATATCACAAATATATGTATAAAGATATAAATTTTATAAAATATTAAAGTATATAAAAGTGAATATAAATTTTTTTTTTATATAAAATGTATATCTTTATAATTTATATTTTACTATATATTTATATTTATATTTTTATTGTATATATTTTTATATATAAAATATATATATATTACACACAATATATGTATAAAAAATACATGTGTACATGTAAAAAAAAGAATACATGTATACAATGTATACAAAGCAAATATAGAATATATAAAATATATATATACACTTTTTTTATATAAATCTATCTAATATATATAATTTATTTTAAAAATCCATGTGGTCTACGTTCTTGGGGATACATGTTGTGGTTGTGTGCTTTACAGCAGCTGCATTACATAAAAAAAAATAAAAAAATCAAATCTTTATTTTTATATAGCACTAACATATTCCGCAGCGCTTTACATACCCCATTGGGGCTCACAATCTAAAGTCCCTATCTGTATGTCTTTGGAGTGTGGGAGGAAACCGGAGACCCCGGAGGAAACCCACGCAAACACAGGGAGAACATACAAACTCCTTGCAGATGGTGTCCTTGATGGGATTTGAACCCAGGACCCTAGCGCTGCAAGACTGCAGTGCTAACCACTGTGCCACCACATGACTTGTTAGACTTGTTAGAATTTGAGGAGTATGTTGGCTCTGTAGAAATAAAACCTATTCTTACACTTGAAGATAAGCAACTTTGTGATACCTTTAAAAATCTGCTTCTTTCTTCTCCAGGGCTGAGATTTCATTCTCATTACTAGATATAATGTCTTCAGTGAAGATAAGCTTTTCCAGTTGCGATAGATGACAGTTGGTGCTTATTAGGTTCTATGGAGGTGGGAGAAGCTAGAGGCAGAAATCATTTTTCAGAAAATTCTTCTTGTTACTCCTAACTTATTCTCATTTTTTTGGGTAATATCTATATTCAGTGAAGACTGATTTATACCTGATTGAGATGAGTGTCACTACTGGTAAATTGTATATAGAGGAACTAGAGCTCCTTGTCCTCCATAGAACTTTGTGAGCATCAGCTGAAATCTATCTCAGTAATATAAAAATCTATTTTCACTGAATACAGATTTTACCAGTGAATTAAGAACTTTCAGAATGAATAATAATCAGTCCAGGAGGCGAAAGTAGGAGAACTTGTAGCAAAAGTAGGATTTTTGTGTACTCACCGTAAAATCTCTTTCTCTGAGTCTTCATTAGGGGACACAGGACCATGGGTTATGCTGCTGTCACTAGGAGGCTGACACTAAGTAAACATAAAAAAGTTAGCTCCTCCCTAGCAGAATACACCCCGAGCCGGAGGCGGGCTCAGATCAGTTGGTGCACAAGCAGTAGGAGGAGTACCAGAATCACCATACATAAACACAAGTTGTAACTAAAACAATGCAGCCGTGCAAACAAGAGGTCTATGAACATAAGACCACTAAAAAAATAGCCGGCAAATGCAATTGAATCAACCAAAAAACCAAGCAGGGTGGGTGCTGTGTCCCCAATGAAGACTCGGAGAAAGAGATTTTACGGTGAGTACACAAAAATCCTACTTTCTCTATCGTTTCATTGGGGGACACAGGACCATGGGACGTCCAAAAGCAGTCCCTGGGTGGGAATACCGAAAAACCCGCAGAGGAAGAAAAACAACAACCTCCCTCGGCGGGCTTGCACTATAATTGAATGCTGCCACCCTATTACAGGTGTGCAACTGCTGCCTGCAAGACCTTTCTCCCAAAAATAGCATCTGCCGATGCTTGGGTGTGAACCTGGTAGAACCTAGTAAAGGTGTGCAGGCTAGACCAGGTGGCGTCCTTGCAGACCTGGTCGGCCGACGCCTGATGCCTAATTGCCCAAGAGGCTCCCACTGCGCGGGTAGAGTGCGCCTTTACCCCCCGCGGCGGAGACTTGTCCCGAATCCGATAGGCCTCTGATATGGTGGAACGGATCCATCTGGCAATTGTGGCCTTGGATGCCGATTCACCCTTCTTGGGACCAGAAGGGAGAACAAACAGACCATCTGACTTACGGAACGGCGCGGTTCTGGAGACATAAATTCTAAGTGCACGCACTAGGTCCAGGGTGTGCAAGGACCTCTCCAAGCTGTGAGAGGGGCCAGGACAGAAGGATGGAAGGACAATTTCCTCGTTAAGATGGAACGGGGAGACCACCTTTGGGAGAAAAGCGGGATCTGGCCGGAGAACCGCTTTGTCCTGGTGAAAAATCAAAAAGGGGGAACGACAAGAGAGAGCTGCCAGCTCTGACGTCCTGCGAATAGAAGTGATGGCAACAAGAAACACCACCTTCCATGACAGGTGAGAAAGGGAAGATTCTCGCAAGGGCTCGAATGGGGAGCCCTGAAGTGACCCTAGGACTAGATTAAGGTCCCACGGTTCTAGAGGCCGCCGGTACGGCGGTGCCAGGTGGGCAACTCCCTGGATGAATGTCTTAACCTGTGAACGAGCGGCCAGTGGCTTCTGAAACAGGATTGATAACGCCGATATCTGGCCCTTTAGTGTTGCGAGCGAGAGACCTGCATCTAGGCCTGACTGCAAGAATGCCAATAGGGAAGGAAGGGAGAAGGCGAGAGGAGAAGAAATATTCTGCTCTTCACACCACCTGAAGAAAACCTTCCACGTGCGGTGGTAAATCTTTGATGAAGATGGCTTCCTGGCCCTAATCATTGTCTGAATCACTCTTGAGGAAAAACCAGCCTTAGCTAGAACCCAGGATTCAATGGCCAGGCCGTCAAATTTAGGACCTGTGAGTTCTGATGGAAGAGAGGCCCCTGCTGCAGGAGATCTGGACGGTCTGGAAGGCGCCACGGAGCGTCTGCGAGGAGCTGAGTTAGTTCCGCGAACCATGCTCGCCTGGGCCAGTCCGGAGCCACTAGGATGACCGGTATCCCTTCCGCCTTGATCTTCTTGAGGACCCTCGGAATTAGAGGGAGCGGAGGGAAGATGTACGGGAGACTGAACTGGCTCCATGACAGGGTGAGGGCGTCGACTCCTAAAGCCAAGCGGTCGCGGCACCGTGCTACAAAGTGCGGAACCTGACGGTTGAACCGGGAGGCCATTAGGTCCACGTCCGGAACTCCCCATCTGTCGCAGATCTGGTTGAAGACTTCCCGGTTGAGGGACCATTCTCCGGAGGCGAGGCCTTACCTGCTGAGGAAGTCCGCCGCCCAATTGTCCACGCCTGGGATGTGTACCGCTGAGATCAGGGAGTGATGACACTCGGCCCAGTGCAAGATCTACTTGACTTCTCGCATCGCCCCGACACTTCTTGTGCCGCCTTGGTGGTTGATGTACGCCACCGCCGTCGCATTGTCCGACTGGATCCTGACCGGGCAACCCTGTACGAGGTGCCGAAACTGCTGCAAGGCTAGCCGGATGGCTCTTATCTCCAAAATGTTGATCTGGAGGCAACTCTCTCTCGGTGACCATGGGCCCTGCGCTGTGTGATGTCGAAACACTGCTCGCCAGCCCTGGAGACTGGCGTCGGTGGTCACTATCTTCCAGTGGAGCGGGAAGAAAGACCTCCCTGATGCGAGGTTGCGCTGATTGAGCCACCAACGGAGGGAGTGGCGGGTCTCCGGCGAAAGATGAAACCTGCGGTCCAGAGAAAAGGGAGATCTGTCCCACTTCTTCAGCAAGGCCAGCTGGAGGGGTCGGAGATGGAACTGTGCAAAGGGTACCGCTTCCATCGCCGCCGCCACCATACGACCGAGGACTCGCATGCCGAACCTGATGGACACTTGGCGCTGACGCCGGAGAGCGCGGAGTCCTCGTTGTAGGGAGGAGATCTTCTCCTGTGTGAGGAAAACTCGCCCTTGGATGGTATCGAATACCATGCCTAAAAAGGTGATCCGACGGGCCGGGATCAGAGAGGACTTCTTCCGATTTATCAGCCACCCTAACCGTGAAAGGGTGTCGATCGTGACCTGAACCCCAAGACGACAGTCCTCGAAGGAAGAGCCCTTTATCAACATATCGTCCAAGTACGGGATGACCATGACACCCCTGGCATGCAGGACGGACATGGCAGCAGCCATGATCTTCGTAAAGACCCTGGGTGCGGATGCGAGGCCGAAGGGAAGAGCCGTGAACTGGAAGTGATCTTCCGCTATCGCAAAGCGGAGGAACTGTTGGTGAGAGGTGGCTATCGGGACGTGAAGATAGGCGTCTTGAATATCCAGCGATGCCAGGAATTCGCCTACCTCCATGGACGCGATGACGGACCGGAGTGACTCCATTCGAAACGGCCGAGGTCTCACCGACCTGTTCAGAAGCTTTAGGTCGAGGACGGGACGGACAGAGCCGTCCTTTTTGGGGACCACGAAAAGGTTGGAATAGAACCCCTTGAAACGCTCTGCGGGAGGGACTGGTACCACGACTCCGGTTCGGAGGAGGGAGTCTATGGAGTGAAAGAACGCGCGAGCCCGCGCGGTAGACTCGGGAGGGCGAGATAGGAAAAAACGTCTCGGTGGCTTTGCCTCGAATTCTATTTTGTAGCCTGATGTGATGATCTCTCTGACCCAGGCATCGGCGGTCAGGGGGATCCACACATGCTGAAAACGAGACAGACTCCCTCCCACAAGTCTGGCGCTGTTGCGCGCCGACCGCGAGTCACTTGGATGAACGACTGCGGTAACCAGAAGAGGATCTCGTGGACTGGCGGGTGCGTGAACGCCAGGCGGGATTGGTCTTGAATGACGGGGTCTTCCTGTCTCTCGGAGGAGAGCGGCTTTTCCGCGGTTGGGGATTGGAGCTGAAGCTGCGAAAGGGCCGGAAACGAGCGGTGGAGCGCCGATTCTGGAAGCGCTTGGGACGCAATTGGGGGAGAGATGTACTCTTTCCTCCCGTTGCATCGGAGATCAGCTGGTCCAGCCTATCTCCGAAGAGACGCTCCCCTAGGAAGGGCAGGGAAGTTAGTGACTTCTTAGAGGCCGCATCCGCGTTCCAGGACCGGAGCCAAAGGGCTCGACGGATGGCCACATTGTTGCTGGCGGCCTGGGTCGCTCAACTTGCAGACGCCAGGGCTGCATTGAGCAAGTACTCACCCGCGAGGGAAATCTGCGAGGCGATGGGAACCAGGTCCGGATTGGCAGGAATGGCGCGGAGACCGCAGTGTAGCGTGTCCGCCCAGGACATCAGGGCCTTCGCAACCCAAACCGAGGCGAAGGCCGGAGAGAGGGATGAGCCCGCTGCCTCGAAGGCGGAACGGGCCAACCTGTCAATAGTACGGTCCGTAGGGTCTTTGAGAGACGTACCGTTAGTGAGTGGAAGGACTGTGTGAGAAGACAGGCGGGAGATTGGGGGGTCGACCACAGGGGAACCTGCCCAATCCTTTCTAAGACCCTCAGGAAAGGGATAATGCAAATCGATGGACTTACCGCTGGTAAATACCCTGTCCGGCTGTTGCCTGTGGCTGCGCAGTAACTCAGCGAATTCTGGATGTCCGCTGAATGTGTTCTGGGCCCGCTTCACCCGCTTAAAGGAGATCTGGGTGCTCTGGGAGGAGACTGGGTCCACCTGTACCTTCAAGGTCTGGTTTACTGCTTCTATCAGGCTATTTACCATGTGCCGGATATCGGCCGCCTGCTCTGAGTCCTGCAGGGGTACCGCATCGGAATCATCCTCGGAGCAGTCAGAAGCCTCCCTGGAGGACTGACTGTCTGGACCTGGGGATGAAGGTGAAACCTGGGAAGAGTCTGAGGACGAGACTTGGCGGGTCCGTTTCTGAGCAGCAGAGGAGGACCCTGCAACGGGGCTCACCTGCTCCGGAGGCAATTGCGCCGGGTCTGCGGGAATCTGGGCGAGCGTCGTCAGCAGGCGTAGAGCTTGCGCGATGGTCCGAGAAGCCTCAGAGAGGGAATCTACGGACTGGGACAGGGACGCTAGCCAGTCGGGGGGGGGGGGGGGGCGGGACGCAGGGCCCTGCAGCATATGGCGCTGTGGCGTCTGCGGTATCAGAAACGTCGGCCGCGGAGTTCTGCGGAGGCTGCGCGTCTGTAGAACAGACGGAGCATAGTGGGGCGTCCTGACCCTGGGAAAATTTGGAGCTGCAGGAGGAGCATGCAAAAAATAGTGCAAAGGGGGCCTGCTTGGATTGGGTGGGCTTAGCCTTAGGCATGGTGCAAACAGGTACTCTCCCTGGTGGCTGCTAGGAAGGAGACAGGAGAGGGTTAACTCGTCCCTAAACTCAGAGAATGCTACCTAGTGAGGGCTACTCCTTAGGAGCAGAGCTTACCCAGGTCCTGCATGCTGCCCACCAGTCCAGAAGTGGAGTCCAGGAATGAGCTGGCCAGAAAACTCAGAACGCCGGCGCGCTGCAGCCTCAGGGGACCAGAGGCAGGCTAAAATGGCGAGGGGACGCTGGAGGAGGCTGGGGGAGGAGCAGGATTCCGGCGCGAAAAAACCAGGAGGATTTACAGCCCCCACCATCAGCCAGGAGGCAGAGCAGTGGGAGGTACAGAGGGAGACGACCGGCGGCCAATAGCGCTGCAGGGGGGCGAGGCTAGGACGCAGGAGCGACTAGGCCGAGACCGGGGACTAAATTTATGGAGAGGGCCGGGGGAAAGAGCAGGGAAGTCTGTCCTACCTGCAATCGGCGGCGCCGGCTCAGCGATGGATGCGGTGCAGGCAGGGCTCCCTGCCCTGCCTGTGAACAGCGCTGCTCGTCCAGGAAGGCTCCGGGGGAGAGCGTGCTGAGGCAGGGTAGTGGACATCATGATGGGGGTAGACAGCCCCCTTCAGGAGAATGCAGCGTGACAGGGCCCCATCTATCACACACACGCTGCGGAGGATCCATCCCTGCTGTACTCCCCTGTACGCCCTTTGGGGTGATACCTCAGGGCGAATCAGGGGTGCCCACAAAACAACCTGCCCACACGCGCACCCCCGGGAGTGGTACCACGGGGACGGGCGGGGGAGAGGGCCCCGAAGTCTCAAGCCCCTGCGACCCTGGGGAGCGGTACCCACGGGGCTGCGGAGAATGAGTGAAGCGAATACCTGCAGAGAAGAAGACGACAGGTATGAGAGCGATGAGCGGCGCCGAATAAAAGAAAAAAGCGCAAAAAATACATGGCTGAGGGGGGCCGAGACGGCCCACATCAGCCTCCTACGACACTAAGCTAAAACTGATCTGAGCCCGCCTCCGGCTCGGGGTGTATGCTGCTAGGGAGGAGCTAACTTTTTTATGTTTACTTAGTGTCAGCCTCCTAGTGACAGCAGCATAACCCATGGTCCTGTGTCCCCCAATGAAACGATAGAGAAATGTCTTTGCCTCCAACTCTTCCCATTTCCAAAGAATTTTAGAAGCACCAACTTCCATGTCCTAGCTCAGTAACTAGAAAATATGTCCTCAGTGAATACAGATTTTACTTATGAACTTTGAATTAAATTTCATCCCTAAAATCATTTAAAATCTGTTAAAATGCACTTTGGTCAAACCAAGACTGCGCATTCTGATTACTGCTACCTATTGACCTCTAGGGAGATAAAACAGGAAAAGAGATGAGCGGACCCATTTAAGTTCAGGTTTGCAGGACTTTAGTTAAGTTTGGTTTAGGACCCATACTTGACCCCGACTCAATATGAGTTAATGAGGACCCAAAGCTTGGTGCTGTAAAGTGGTTGTAGTAAGGGCTAGCAGGCTGCAAAAAGAGGAGTAAGAGCTGGACAATTGCCCTGAAAACAAATGTGGATAGGAAATAAAATTAAAAAATGTTGGCTCCTGCTTATTTCTTTGTCGCTCCATTGGGAGACCCAGACAATTGGGTGTATAGCTTCTGCCTCCGGAGGCCACACAAAGTATTACACTTTAAAAAGTGTAACCCCTCCCCTCTGCCTATACACCCCCCCGTGCATCACGGGCTCCTCAGTTTTTATGCTTTGTGCGAAGGAGGCACACATGCACGCAAGCTCCACAATTTAGTCAGCAGCAGCTGCTGACTAGGTCGGATGGAAGAAAAGAGGGCCCATAACAGGGCCCCCAGCATGCTCCCTTCTCACCCCACTCTGGTCGGCGGTGCTGTTAAGGTTGAGGTACCCATTGCGGGTACAGAGGCTGGAGCCCACATACTGTTTTCCTTCCCCATCCCTTAGGGGCTCTGGGTGAAGTGGGATCCTAACCGGTCACCAGGCACTGGGACCGTGCTCCCTCCGCAGCCCCTGGGGGAATCTGCTGGACAGGAGCCGGGTATCATCAGGGACAGGGCCCTGCTACTCTGAGGTACTCTGTGTCCCCTTGGGGACGGCGCATAGAGCGCCTGTGTAATGGACGCTGCAGCAGCTGCTGGGTGTGTTGGTGCGCCGGGACTACCGCGCTGACCGCGCTTGTTTGCCGGCCGCGCTTATAACTTTAGTCCCCGGCTTTTGCGGCCTAGTACCGCATACTCCCGCCCCCAAGCCTGCCAGTCAGGGGTAAGGGCGGGACGCTGCACTGGACGTCAGCGCTGAGGGCTGGAGCATACTTAGTATCCTCCTCCACCCTCACTGAGCACCGTGGGGCACCAGATTCCCGCACTTTCTGAGGCACGCCCACGGCTCCCTCCTCCTCTCAGAACGCTGGCAGCCATTCCTATCAGCACTTCTGACGCTGGAGAACTCAGAGACGAGCTCCAACAGCTCTGGGAGACCCAGGCAGGGAATCTGGTGGTCACACAACCGCTTAAGGCGGTCGGTAAGCCGCACCTGTTAAGGTGCTGGCCCCCCTGGGTGCCGAAGTGTATATTTATATGCTTATATTGTATACATTTACTCTGTACGGCCGCACTATTGCTCTTGGCTATATACCCTCACTGATTGCTCTGAGGAGACAACAGCATGTCGTCCGCAAAAAGCAAGGGTGCCAAGGCACAGGCTTACTTTGCAACCTGTACCTCATGTGTGGCTATGCTACCTGCAGGTTCCACCTACCCTCATTGTGTGCAATGCTCGGCCCCGGTGACACTCACTCAGCAGGAGCCTCAGCCACTGGTGGGACCCTCGGCCCAGTTGGAACCACCTGCTACTACTGTCCAGGTGACAGGGACAGAGTTTGCAGTATTTGCTGACAAACTTTCTGAGTCTATGGATAGATGGTCTGCTAAGATACTAGAAGCTTTGCAGTCCAGACCGGTAACACAGGCCCCGGGCACTGTTCAATCATTGCCCCCAGGCCCCCCTCGGTTGGAGCAGCAAAGTGCTCCTGGGGCGACTCGTAGGTCCCACGGTGAGGACTCCGACACGGACCGCAGTCCCAGACCGGCTAAGCGGGCTCGCTGGGAGCTTCCCTCGACTTCATCTCACTGTTCAGGGTCTCAGCATGAGGACTCTCTAGAGGATGAAGCGGATGTGGCAGATCAGGACTCTGATCCTGACACGGCTCTCAACCTTGATACACCTGAGGGGGACGCCATAGTAAACGACCTTATAGCGTCCATCAATCAGGTGTTAGAACTTTCTCCTCCCAGCTCTTCCGATTGAGGAGCCAGTTTCCCAGCAGGAGAAATTCCGCTTTAGGTTTCCCAAACGTACACTGAGTGCGTTTCTTGATCACTCCGACTTCAGGGATACAGTCGAGAAACACCGAGCTTTTCCGGATAAGCGCTTTACTAAGCGCCTTAATGACACACGTTACCCCTTCCCCCCCTGACGTAGTCAAGGGTTGGGCTCAGTGTCCCAAGGTGGATCCTCCAGTCTCTAGACTGGCGGCTAGATCCATAGTTGCAGTGGAAGATGGTGCATCTCTCAAGGATGCCACTGACAGGCAGATAGAACTCTGGATGAAATCCATCTATGAAGCTATAGGCGTGTCCTTTGCTCCGGCATTCGCAGCCATCTGGGCACTCCAAGCTATCTCAGCTTGTCAGTCTGAGATTAATGCAGTCACACGTGCCTCTACTCCGCAGGTTGTGTCCTTAACCTCTCAGGCGTCGGCGTTTGCGTCCTACGCCATGAATGCTGTCTTGGACTCTGCGAGCCGTACGGCGGTAGCATCCGCCAATTCAGTGGCAGTCCGCAGGGCCATGTGGCTACGTGAATGGAAGGCAGACTCTGCTTCCAAAAAGTTCTTAACCGGTTTGCCATTTTCTGGCGACCGCCTGTTTGGCGAGCGATTGGATGAAATCATTAAACAATCCAAGGAAAAGGACTCGTCCTTACCCCAGTCCAAACCAAACAGACCTCAACAACGGAAGGTACAATCAAGGTTTCGGTCCTTTCGGCCCTCAGCCAGGTCTCAATTCTCCTCGTCCAACAGGCCACAAAAAGGTCAGAGGAACTCTGATTCATGGCGGTCTAAGTCACGTCCTAAAAAGACCGCCGGAGGAACCGCTCCCAAAGCGGCCTCCTCATGACTTTCGGCCTCCCCAGACCGCATCCTCGGTCGGTGGCTGGCTCTCCCGCTTTTGCGACGCCTGGTTGCCACATGTCCAAGACCGATGGGTGAGAGACATTCTGTCTCACGGTTACAGGATAGAGTTCAGCTCTCGTCCTCCGACTCGTTTCTTCAGAACATCTCCGCCCCCCGAGCGAGCCGATGCTCTTCTTCAGGCGGTGAGCACTCTGAAGGCAGAAGGAGTGGTGATCCCGGTTCCCCTTCAGCAACGGGATCACGGTTTTTACTCCAACTTGTTTGTGGTACCAAAAAAGGACGGATCTTTCCGTCCCGTTCTGGACCTCAAACTGCTCAACAGACACGTGAAAACCAGGCGGTTCCGGATGGAATCCCTCCGCTCCGTCATCGCCTCGATGTCCCAAGGAGACTTCCTAGCATCAATCGACATCAGGGATGCTTATCTCCACGTGCCGATTGCACCAGAGCATCAGCGCTTCCTGCGTTTCGCCATTGGGGACGAACATCTTCAGTTCGTGGCACTGCCTTTCGGCCTGGCGACAGCCCCACGGGTATTCACCAAGGTCATGGCAACAGTGGTAGCAGTCCTACACTCTCAGGGACACTCGGTGATCCCTTACTTAGACGATCTTCTTGTCAAGGCCCCCTCTCGGGTGGCATGCCAACACAGCCTGAACATTGCTCTGGAAACTCTCCAGAGATTCGGGTGGATCATCAATTTCCCAAAGTCAACATTGACACCGACTCAATCGCTGACATATCTCGGGATGGAGTTTCATACTCTCTCAGCGATAGTGAAACTTCCGCTGGACAAACAGCGTTCACTACGGACAGGGGTGCAATCTCTCCTTCGAGACCAGTCGCACCCCTTGAGGCGCCTCATGCACTTCCTAGGGAAGATGGTGGCAGCAATGGAGGCAGTTCCATTTGCGCAGTTTCATCTGCGTCCACTCCAATGGGACATTCTCCGCAAGTGGGACAGGAAGTCGACGTCCCTCGACAGGAACGTCTCCCTTTCTCGGGCGACCAAGGCCTCCCTTCAGTGGTGGCTTCTTCCCACTTCCTTGTCGAAGGGGAAATCATTCCTGCCCCCATCCTGGGCTGTGGTCACGACGGACGCGAGTCTGTCAGGGTGGGGAGCGGTCTTCCTCCACCACAGGGCTCAGGGTACCTGGACTCAGCCAGAGTCCTCCCTTCAGATCAATGTTCTGGAGATAAGGGCAGTGTATCTAGCCCTAAAGGCGTTCCAGCCGTGGCTGGAGGGCAGGCAGATCCGAATTCAGTCGGACAACGCCACGGCGGTGGCATACATCAACCACCAAGGCGGCACACGCAGTCGGCAAGCCTTCCAGGAAGTTCGGCGGATTCTGCTGTGGGTGGAAGCCACAGCCTCCACCATCTCCGCAGTTCACATCCCGGGCGTAGAAAACTGGGAAGCAGACTTTCTCAGTCGTCAGGGCATGGACGCAGGGGAATGGTCTCTTCACCCGGACGTGTTTCAAGAGATCTGTTGCCGCTGGGGGAAGCCGGACGTCGACCTCATGGCGTCCCGGCACAACAACAAGGTCCCGGCATTCATGGCACGGTCTCAAGATCACAGAGCTCTGGCGGCAGACGCATTAGTTCAGGATTGGTCGCAGTTTCGACTGCCTTATGTATTTCCTCCTCTGTCACTGCTGCCCAGAGTGTTACGCAAGATCAGGTCCGACTGCCGCCGCGCCATCCTCATCGCCCCAGACTGGCCGAGGAGGTCGTGGTACCCGGATCTGTGGCATCTCACGGTGGGTCAACCGTGGGCACTGCCAGACCGACCAGACTTGCTGTCTCAAGGGCCGTTTTTCCATCTGAATTCTGCGGCCCTCAACCTGACTGTGTGGCCATTGAGTCCTGGATCCTAGCGTCTTCAGGGTTATCTCAAGAGGTCATTGCCACTATGAGACAGGCCAGGAAACCAACGTCCGCCAAGATCTACCACAGGACGTGGAGGATCTTCTTATCCTGGTGCTCTGATCAGGGTTTTACTCCCTGGCCATTTGCCTTACCCACTTTTCTGTCCTTCCTTCAATCCGGAATGGAAAAGGGTTTGTCGCTCGGCTCTCTTAAGGGACAAGTCTCGGCGCTCTCTGTGTTTTTTCAAAAGCGTCTAGCCAGGCTTCCGCAGGTACGCACGTTCCTGCAGGGGGTTTGCCACATTGTCCCTCCTTACAAGCGTCCGCTAGAACCCTGGGATCTGAACAGGGTGCTAACGGCTCTTCAGAAACCACCTTTCGAGCCAATGAGAGATATTTCTCTTTCACGCCTTTCGCAGAAGGTGGTCTTCCTAGTGGCAGTCACATCACTTCGGAGAGTGTCTGAGCTAGCTGCTCTGTCATGCAAAGCCCCCTTCCTGGTGTTTCACCAGGACAAGGTGGTTCTGCGTCCGGTTCCGGAGTTTCTCCCTAAGGTGGTATCCCCTTTTCATCTCAATCAGGATATCTCCTTACCTTCTTTTTGCCCTCATCCAGTTCACCAATGTGAAAAGGATTTGCACTTGTTAGATCTAGTGAGAGCACTCCGGCTCTACATTTCCCGCACGGCGCCCCTGCGCCGCTCGGATGCGCTCTTTGTCCTTGTCGCTGGCCAGCGTAAAGGGTCGCAGGCTTCCAAGTCAACCTTGGCCCGATGGATCAAGGAACCAATTCTTGAAGCCTATCGCTCTTCTGGGCTTCAGGTTCCTTCAGGGCTGAAAGCCCATTCTACCAGAGCCGTGGGTGCGTCCTGGGCTTTGCGGCACCAGGCTACGGCTCAGCAGGTGTGTCAGGCGGCTACCTGGTCGAGTCTGCACACTTTCACGAAACACTATCAGGTGCATACCTACGCTTCGGCAGATGCCAGCCTAGGTAGGCGAGTCCTTCAGGCGGCGGTTGCCCACCTGTAGGAATGGGGCCGTTTTACGGCTCTTTTAACGAGGTATTCTTTTACCCACCCAGGGACTGCTTTTGGACGTCCCAATTGTCTGGGTCTCCCAATGGAGCGACAAAGAAGAAGGGAATTTTGTTTACTTACCGTAAATTCCTTTTCTTCTAGCTCCAATTGGGAGACCCAGCACCCGCCCCTGTTCCCTTCGGGCTGTTGTTCTTTGTGTACACATGTTGTTCATGTTGAATTGTTCTTTTGGTTCATGGTTTCAGTTCTCCGAACATCCTTCGGATTGAATTTACCTTAAACCAATTTATAAGTTTCCTCCTTCCTGCTTTTGCACCAAAACTGAGGAGCCCGTGATGCACGGGGGGGTGTATAGGCAGAGGGGAGGGGCTTTACACTTTTAAGTGTAATACTTTGTGTGGCCTCCGGAGGCAGAAGCTATACACCCAATTGTCTGGGTCTCCCAATTGGAGCTAGAAGAAAAGGAATTTACGGTAAGTAAACAAAATTCCCTTCTTTTGATAACCAGCACAGGTAAAGCAGACAGCTGCAGGCTGGAATCTCCAGCTGTCAGCTTTACCTTGGCTGTTTATCAAAAACAAAGGGAACCACATGCCGGTTTTTTTTTTTTATTTAAATTATTAAAATAATTAAAAAAAAAATGTTTGTGGTCCTTCTATTTTTGATCACCAGCTAAAGTAAAGCAGACAGCTGGGGGCTGGTATTAGGTTGGAAAGGCCCATGTTTTTTTGGCCCATAGCAGCCCACAGCCACTCCAGAAGTGGTGCATCTCTTAGATGTGCCGTTTCTGGCGCTTTGCCTAGCTCTGCCCGATTGCCACGGTGCTGTGGCATTCGGGGCAATGTTTTTGGGGTTAACAGCTGACATCAAGCCTAGGGGTTAATAAGCACCTCTCACTTATCAGGCACCCGCCATTACTAACCCAGAATACAGTGCTGGCCAAAAGTATTGGCACCCCTGCAATTCTGTCAGAGAATATTCAGTTTCTTCCTGAAAATGATTGCAATCACAAATTCTTTGGTATTATCGTCATTTAATTTGTCTTCAATGAAAAAAAAAATTGTCATAAAGCCAAATTGGATACAATTCCACACCAAACATAAAAAAGGGGGTGGACAAAAGTATTGGCACTGTTTATAAAATCATGTGATGCTTCTCTAAGTTGTGTAACTAACAGCACCTGTAACTTACCTGTGGCACCTAACAGGTGTTGGCAATAACTAAATCACACTTGCAGCCAGTTGACATGGATGAAAGTTGACTCAACCTCTGTCCTGTGTCCTTGTGTGTACCACATTGAGCATGGAGAAAAGAAAGAAGACCAAAGAACTGTCTGAGGACTTGAGAATCCAAATTGTGAGGAAGCATGAGCAATCACAAAGCTGCAAGTCCATCTCCAAAGACCTGAAAGTTCCTGTGTCTACGGTGCGCATTATCATCAAGAAGATTAAAGCCCATGGCACTGTGGCTAACCTCCCTAGATGTGGAAGGAAAAGAAAAATTGACGAGAGATTTCAACGCAAGATTGTGCGGATGGTGGATAAAGAACCTCGACTAACATCCAAACAAGTTCAAGCTGCCCTGCAGTCCGAGGGTACAACAGTGTCAACCCGTACTATCCGTCAGTGTCTGAATGAAAAAGGTCTGTATAGTATGATACCCAGGAAGACCCAACTTCTTACCCCGAGACATAAAAAAGCCAGGCTGGAGTTTGCCAAAACTTACCTGAGAAAGCCTAAAACGTTTTGGAAGAATGTTCTCTGGTCAGATGAGACAAAAGTAGAGCTTTTTGGGAAAAGCCATCAACACAGAGTTTACAGGGAAAAAAGAGTCATTCAAAGAAAAAAAAAACACGGTCCCTACAGTCAAACATGGCGGAGGTTCCCTGATGTTTTGGGGTTGCTTTGCTGCCTCTGGCACTGGACTGCTTGACCGTGTGCATGGCATTATGAAGTCTGAAGACTACCAACAAATTTTGCAGCATAATGTAGGGCCCAGTGTGAGAAAGCTAGGTCTCCTTCAGAGGTCATGGGTCTTCCAGCAGGACAATGACCCAAAACACACTTCAAAAAGCACTAGAAAATGGTTTGATAGAAAGCACTGGAGACTACTAAAGTGGCCAGCAATGAGTCCAGACCTGAATCCCATAGAACACCTGTGGAGAGATCTCAAAATGGCAGTCTTCAAAGCTCAGGGACCTGGAGCAGTTTGCCAAAGAAGAATGGTCTAAAATTCCAACAGAGCATTGTAAGAAACTCATTGATGGTTACCGGAAGCGGGTGTTCGCAGTTATTTTGGCTAAAGGTTGTGCAACCAAGTATTAGGCTTAAGGGGGCTTTACACGCTGCGACATCGCTAATGCGGAGTCGTTGGGGTCACGGAATTTGTGACGCACATCCGGCCGCATTAGCGATGTTGCTGCGTGTGACACCGATGAGTGATTTTGCATCGTTGCAAAAACGTGCAAAATCGCTCGGGGTCCATTCTCGATTATTGTTACTGCAGCAGTAACGATGTAGTTTGTCGCTCCTGCGGCAGCACACATCGCTATGTGTGACGCCGCAGGAACGAGGAACCTCTCCTTACCTGCCTCCCGGCAGCTATGAGGAAGGAAGGAGGTGGGCGAGATTTTCCGGCCACTCATCTCCGCCCCTCCGCTTCTATTGGGCGGCTGCTCAGTAACGTCGCTGTGACGCCGCACGGACCGCCCCCTTAGAAAGGAGGCGGTTCGCCGGTCACAGCGACGTCGCCGGGCAGGTAAGTATGTGTGACGGGTCTGCGCGATGTTGTGTGGCACGGGCAGCGATTTGCCCGTGTCGCACAACAGATTGGGACGGGTACCCACACTAGCGATATCGGGACCGATATCGCAGCGTGTAAAGTAGCCTTAAGGGTGGCAATACTTTTTTCTGGCCCATTTTTGGAGTTTTGTGTGAAATGATCAATGATTTGATTTTTGATTCATTCTCTTTTGTGTTTTTTTCATTGCAAGCAAAATAAATGAAGATAATACCAAAGAATTTGTGATTGCAATCATTTTCAGGAAGAAACTGAGTATTCTCTGACAGAATTGCAGGGGTGCCAATACTTTTGGCCAGCACTGTATGTTCAGTTAAAATAAACACAGGAAAAAGTTTATTTGGATAAAGAATTCCCCACACGCCCTCGTTCGCCAGTTTATTTAAAAATAAAAAATAAATCCTCAAAGTTCCGACGTAATTCAAAGTGTAATGTCCCACAACACCCATCGATTCCTATGGAGCTACGTTCTGAGAATGTTCTCAGCACCAGGCTCCATAGGTCACTTTCGGTCAGCTACAGGTACGCTCCAGAGAAATCTCGGGCTGCCACTGACCATGAGTAATCTATGGAGCCTTGATCTGAGAACGAAGCTCCATAGAAATCAGTGGGCATTGTGGGACAATCCACCATTGTATTATGTTGAAACTTACAGGATTTATTTTTAATTAATACACTGGTGAATGATTGCTTGTGGGGGAAGTCTTTATTCAAATTATTATTTTTTTTTTTTTGCCGGTGTTTAACTCTACACTTACGGGTTAGTAATGGGGGTATATGATAAATTCCTCTGACCTTTATGCCAGCTGTCAATTCACAGCTGACCTCAACCTCAGAAGTATTACAACAATTGCCACCTCATCAGCGGCAATCGAGAAGAGCCGGATAAAGCGCCAGAATTGACACATCTAATGGATGCGCCATTTGTGGGACAGCTGCAGGCTGCTATTTTTAGGCTGAGGAAGGCCAAATAAGCATGGGCCATGCCAGCCCCCAGCTGTCTACTTTACCTTGGCTGGTTATCAAAAATAGAGGCAACGCCACACCACACTTTTTTAAATTTTTTTAATAAAAATAAGTGTGGCGTTGCCTCTACTTTTGATAACCAGCCAAGGTAAAGCGGAAAGCCGAGGGCTGTATCCTGCAGTTGTCTGCTTTACGTGTGCTTGTTCACAACAGCATTTAGGCATCTTCCCCATGCCAAAAAGCTTGCTGATTGGCTGCTACAGCTTTTCAACAAACTTTATTAGCATATGCATGGCACTCAAACTTGGACACTAACTTTTTTTTTTTTTTAACTATGTTTTGCGTTCGAGCCTGGGCCATAAGATGTCCAGTATGAATCTAGAACTTTACAGTTCAGGTTCGCTCGTCCCTTGATGGGAAAGAACAGAGATTGTGCTTTTGCAAAAGTATTTATCATTCCAGTGCTGGGTTCATTCCTTGGTTCTGCTGAATCTATGTCCTCCATTCTGCGGCTTCTAAACATTTGCTACACAGGAGAGCAGGAATATCATCTCTGTGCGATGTGTGTGGGAGACATCATAGTAGCTCGCTTCCTCCCACTCCCTCAGAGAATGAAAAAATCAAATTGAGCCGAAAGTGGAAAAACTAGTAAAAAAAAAAAAAAATACAAGTCCTAGTGCCCTGAAATTCCTTATGTTTAGAGATGAACGAACTTAGTGTTCGGTGTTTGTACCGACTTTACAAAAGAAAACAACCCCCCCCCAACCGGCTGGAGTTTGGGCGCTTTATGTATGAACACCACTCATGTGAGCGTCGTTGTTCTCAGGTAGGGCTGGCTGCGTGTGGGCGAAGACCCGAACTGCCGAATTAGTAACTCCTTTTGGGGTTTAGGTCAAGTCTAGGTCCCAAACCAAGCTTTATCTAAAGTCTTGCTGAATCAGCCGAACCGAACAGCCATGGGTCCGCTCATCTCATGCTCACATTACAGAATATTCTGAACTGTCACTTAAAACAGACTCCAAGTGGATCTCTTGCCTTGTAATAAAAATGATTCAGACGATAAATCAGTGCACAGAAGAAAAGGACTTTAATGGGGATCTCCAAGAATGCATTAATAAAGACTGCAGTCTAGAGAAACACAGCTCCAGGGACCTCCGGCTCAACTGACGGAGGAGCTGTACTGTAAGCAAACCTATCTCTGTGAGCCGAAGAGAAAGGCAGTGACAGGAGAAGAAATAAACCTCATCTGACTGAGCACAAAGGATTTATTTTCCAGTCTCCAGACTTTCTCCAGCATCTTATCGCTATGTGTTCTTACAATACAGCTCCTCTGGCAGTTGAGACGCAGGGCTTGGCAGCTGTGTTTCTTTGACCGGCTGCCATTTGAATTATGTGACTGGGAATGTTTTAACACATTCTTGGAGAACGTCATAACCCACACCCCAAAAAAACAAAACAAAAAAAAAACAGCTGTACCTATCAATACCTAGCCAAAATGCAGGATACAGCAGGCTCGAATGATAACAGCTAGAGACTGAACATTAGTGATGAAATAACCACTTGCACTCCAACTATTCAGCCTAGTATTATAAATTCTCACGGATATGTTTTGTATAGGACGCAGGTTACAAAGAGACGTGTAGGGCTTACAGAATTTTAGTGATGCCCATGCTATTAGGTCATGCGATCAGGTGGGCTGTCCAGCACTATAAAAGTGCACCCCACAGAGACACACTACTATTTCTCCCCACCAACACTACATGGCCTGGCTGCAACAAATACATGAGGAATTAGTTAATATTTTGGCTAAAGTACACAATGTAAAGAATAAGTAAATAATGTGAAGGGTCCTGACTTGTAAGACAATGAGGACCCTTGACGTGGGATGCAAGATTGCGTGTATTGGTGAAAATATGAACTAAAGCCCCTTTTATTGTTAACTCTTCAGCAGGATTCGGCCAAGCCCTGTATTGTTAGTGGAGAATTGAGGTGCACTTACTGTATATAGTGCTGGATTAGTCCCCTAATAGTATGGTTAGAACCAGTGGGCTGTAAACCAGATGCTGCGTGCATCACACGTGTCTGTGTGACTTACACCTTATTCAAGCCTTATCTGTGTGCATTTATACAGTGTGTCCACCCATATCCTGTCCACTGCCATTAACTTGAGAACGGCGGCAGCTATAGGCATAGAAGTGGTGTCTAGGTATAGTAAAGTAGCCATGTGCTACGCAATGAAACTACCTATAGCGCCACCTGGTGGAAAACAACGGAGTTAGCATTTTTATCTCGAAAACGGAGCGAGATAGAGGAAAAAAAGTGAATTACAAAGTTGTAGGGCATCATCAATTCAATACGAATCGACACCTTGCATACAGGAATGCTATGATTAGAACGTGTAAATCTCACAAGGCTGCGGACGTGAAGCCATACCTCCACGCTCACCTGACCTGACCCCATTGGACTTTCTGTGAGGTCACGTCAAACAGCAGGTGTATGCGACCCCTCCACCAACATTGCAGGACCTACGACGACGTATCACAGGTGCTTGTGCAAACGTGTCACCTACCATATTGCACAACGTGCAGCAAGATGCAGTATGCTGTCCAGAGTCCAGACGTGCATTGCAGCTGACGGTGGCCACTTTGAGCATCAAAGTTAAATGAGCGCCATATGTGTGACCAGCATTCAATGTTTTGGGAGGGGTCATGGGTCTTATATCATAGCATTTCTGTATGCAAGGTGTCGATTCGTATTGAATTGATGATGCCCTACTACTTTGTAATTCACTTTTCCAGAACGTTCCTCAGGACAGCACCACAGGAGGAGTTAATCCCCTTGACCTATACAGGGACAGGATCACAGAGAGGTTTAAAAGGCCCCTCCCACCTCCAGTGTTTTTCCTGTCCCTTCAGGAGACAGACGCATGAGAGGTGCTCCTAGAGTGGAGCTATTTTATCTTTTGGAATTTCATCATACGGACTCAAGAAGTACGGGCTCAGGGGGATCGGGGGTCTCTGCCTTCCCTTCACCCTGTCAAGTCGCCTGGGGCCAACACCTCTCGAAGAGAGGTCCCTCAGCCATTGCTCGCTGTATGAGAACGGACTCAGGGAGATCGGGGGGTCTCGGCCTTCCCTTCTCTCTGTCAAGAGGTCCGGGGCCGACACCTCTCGAAGAGAGGTCCCTCAGCCGTCAGCGCACCATCTGCAACGATGTGGTCTTCCTGCCCATGATGCCACTTCTCTTCATGGAGGGCTTTTGGCATTACCAGTTTCCTCTATCCCTCTAAGGTTTGGAGGTGGAAAGAAGGGGTGAAGCCACAGCACAGTGGAGGCTGCACAGGTAAGTGCACTGGGAATTTGCGGGGCCTCTGGGCTGACTCAAGCTGCATGCCTTATGCATCCCTGGGCCTCATGCACATACGTTTAGCCTTGGAACTTTCTAAGTAGATTATGCTACATGGTGAGGTTGCTGCCTCATGTTCTGCTGGGATCAGCAGACCTTATATTTAAGTTCAGAATTTACCTGTTGATGGAACCTTATATTGATCCTCATGTTGTGGTTTAATAACACTCAGTTGATTCCACTATTATCTCACCAGACCTGGTTCTGTCTGATTTACTCCTTCTATAGGAGGGAAAATTGTGGATATAACACATTATCTCGCATTTGGAACTTTCCCTCCAGCTGAACCTCAAGGTGAGTTAATTGGTTCAGGTGTGACTAATTTGGCATTTAGGATACCACTCATGAAGTAGGTGTATCCTGAAGTTCTCAGGTGAATTACACTCTTAAGGGTAACTGATGGGACCTCGCACCTCAGGGTTCTGGCCTCGTGACGACTCTGGCTCGCGCACGGCTCCGGCCTCGCGCCTCCTGGCTCCGGTTGTGGCTCCAACCTCCTACCTTATAACTTGGGGCTTCGGCTCCGCTCCTCACGGCTTTGGCCTCGGCCCACACACTACACAGCTCTGACCACACGCTGGCTTGACACCTTGGGACAGTCAAGGCCTCACTGCTTGGCGTCTCTGGTCTTACGGTTTCTCAGCCTTGCCCTTCATGGCTTGGCTTCACTGGCTCTCGGCCTCTGGGCTTGTGCCTCTGGGCTTGTGCCTTGTGCCTCTGGGCCTGTGCCTTGGGCCTCTGGGCTTGTGCCTTGGGCCTCTAGGCTTGGGCCTCTGGGCTTGTGCCTCTGGGCTTGTGCCTTGGGCCTCTAGACTTGTGCCTCTGGGCTTGGGCCTCTAGGCTTGTGCCTCTGGGCTTGTGCCTTGGGCCTCTAGGCTTGTGCCTCTGGGCTTGTGCCTTGGGCCTCTAGACTTGTGCCTCTGGGCTTGTGCCTTGGGGCTCTAGGCTTGTGCCTCTGGGCTTGTGCCTTGGGCCTCTAGGCTTGTGCCTCTGGGCTTATGCCTTGGGCCTCTGGCCTTGTGCCTCTGGGCTTGTGTCTTGGGCCTCTAGGCTTGTGCCTCCTAGGCTTGTGCCTCTGGGCTTGGGCCTTGGGCCTCTAGGCTTGGGCCTCTAGGCTTGTGCCTTGGGCCTCTAGGCTTGTGCCTCTGGGCTTGCGCCTTGGGCCTCTAGGTTTGTGCCTTGCGCCTCCGGGCTTGTGCCTTGCGCTTCATGCTTCTGGCATTGCGCCTTGCGCCTCTGGCATTGCGCCTTGTGCCTCTGGCATTGCGCCTTGCGCCTCTGGCATTGCGCCTTGCGCTTCATGCTTCTGGCTTTGCGCGTCTGGCCTTGCGCCTCTGGCCTTGCGCCTTGTGCCTCTGGCCTTGTGCCTCTGGCCTTGCGCCTTGCGCCTCTGGCATTGCGCCTCTGGCATTGCGCCTTGCGCCTCTGGCATGGTGCTTTGCGCCTCTGGCATGGTGCTTTGCGCCTATGGCATGGTGCCTTGCGCCTCTGGCATTGCGCCTCTGGCATTGTGCCTTGCGCCTCTGGCATTGTGCCTTGCGCCTCTGGCATTGTGCCTTGCGCCTCTGGCATTGCGGCTCTGGCATTGTGCGTTACGCCTCTGGCATTGCGCCTCTGGCATTGATCCTTGCGCCTCTGGCATTGTGCCTTGCGCCTCTGGCGTTGCGCCTCTGGCATTGTGCCTTGCGCCTCTGGCATTGTGCCTTGCGCCTCTGGCATTGCGCCTCTGGCATTGTGCCTTGCGCCTCTGGCGTTGCGCCTCTGGCATTGTGCCTTGCGCCTCTGGCCTTGCGCCTCTGCGCCTTTTGGCCTTGCGCCTCTGCGCCTTAGGTCTTGCACCGGTGGCCTCGTCCCTTGCGCCGGTGGCCTCGTCCCTTGCGCCTCGGGCTGCATACTTGACATCTTGGGTCTCTAGCATCGGCTTTGGTTAGAGGGGCCTCATGTTTCTGGACCTGCACTTGGCTTAGTGTGATAAACAGCCGTTCTTGAGTTGGCCTAGTAATTCTCCTTATTACGGCTTCAGAACAGGAATCTGAGTTCAGCTACGGTCCTTCCTTTCTAATCAGTAGTATTCAGCTGTGCTTAGTTACTTAACTCTGGTCTCTCAATTATAACTTATGGTTAAAGAGAAATGTTTATCGAGTTCATCCTATAATAGAAAGAACGGAATGTAGCCGATCATGGTAATAGCCCCGTTTTACTGTAACGGGTTCCTTGATGGCAATCGGACTAGTTTTCTAGACCATTGTTCAACATACAGAATCTCGTAAATAACCTGAGGTTTTTCCACCATCTTGTGGCAGGAAGCTCCATAGTCTCCCTCTTAGGCTCACTGCTCTCACGAGCTCAAATCCAGGGTCTCACCGTTGTCAAATAAAATATCACTCTGTGATTTGAGGCCCTCATTCCTCTAGAAGATGTTCCCTGGTCACTATGGAAGACTGTGTGGTATGTTTACGCTAGTGTCCGATATAGTGGTAATTACATGCTAATGGAGTATAGTCCATTTCTAGTTGGGTAGTCTGCCCCAGGTGGTAGTGGTTTCTTTACACCAGCTCAGGGCAACACTAGGCTCCTGTATTAGCAGCCACGGATATGACAAACCAGTTCTTTAAATTCCAATATATATACTGTATACAGTATATATGAGGTTTGGCCACCTACATTTTCTGGGACACTTTCATCACATCCAGATTCCATACCCCGCTGTACTTGGTATCTGCACCTTGGGAATGGTGAACAATACTTCCCTCAAGTGGTCGGATGATGTACTTGGCTTGCTAATATCGGAAGACGTGCCTTCCAGACTCCAACTCTTCATGTCTTTAGTTTTCATGACGGTCCGTCTCATTACTCAAGATCTAGTAGTTCTGCATTGACATCTTGAGTTTCTGGGGCCAGAATGTGACCTCTGGTGGAACGGTAGGCTGGTCTGTGACCAGGGGTAGTCGTTTGAGCCTAGGAGAGCTGATGACAGTACTGACCTGGTTTATTAAGCACGGACGAGTTTTATTATTGATCTACGACGGTGGTCATTCTATCGGGCTGTGGTTTATTCATCCCCTGATAGGCTGTTAAGGACTTTAACATCTATTCTATAGTTGCGGTGTTAACACTGTTCATCTAACCCATTTTTCGGGTATTTCTCACTATATCTGGTTTCTGTAGTATTATCTGTCTACCTCATTTATTCTGAATATTCAACAGTATAGAATATATCTCATTCACTATGGTGAGTTACCTTGTAGTTTTTCAGTACACGACGGTACTTATCAAAGTATTAGTCCTAATGTTCTTCAGACATTGGTGGGTTCTGGGTGTTATGGATCCTACACCAGACATGTTTGGTAACCCTTAAGATGCGCTGCATAGGGTTTCATCTGCTTGCAGATTCTTACTACTATCCATATTTTTGGTTTTACAGATTGATATGTCTAACCTATTTCTTGCCCGGGACTTGTTTCCTTAAGGCTTCCGTACCTTCCCTGAGATATTACTTTGGTACTGCTCCTGTGGTACTGTTCTGAGGGACGTTCTGGAAAATATGAATTACACCTACCGGTAGTTGGTAATTCGGTTTCCAGTGGTCCCTCAGGGCAGCACCCTTATTTCCCTCCCCTTAGTAACTTATCTGCAAGATAAACCCTATTTGTTGGTATAAACCGTTTGTATCCATCCTTCTGTACTTGAAAAGACACTGGAGGGTGAAGGTGGGAGGGGCTTTTTAAACCTCTCTGTGATACTGTCCCTGTATAGGTCAAGGGGATTAACTCCTCCTGTGGTGCTGTCCTAAGGGACTACTGGAAACCGAATTACCAAATACCGGTAGGTGTAATTCATATTTTTTTTTCTCTATCTCATACCGTTTTCGAGATAAAAATGCTAACTCCGTTGTTTTCCACCAGGTGGTGCTACAGGTGGTTTCATTGCGTAGCGCATGGATACTTTACTATACCTAGACACCACTTCTATGCCTATAGCTGTCGCTGTTCTCAAGTTAATGGCGGTGGACAGGATATGGGTGGACACACTGTATGCTAGGACGCCACTCCCATCAGGAATGGTCGCCTTGTGGGTGGTTGTTCATCAGTATTTTGCGCTGGCTCTGCCTCTCCTTTTGTCTTGTGGCTTCTTGTATCTTGCAGTGCATTAACGTTGCGACCTGGTGTTGGTAGCTATGGCAGCTTTTTTTTTTCCTGTACTAACCGAGATGACTTTACTGACATGTCTCAGTCTACACAGCAAAGCTTTAGGTTGTTCTGTTTTACTATACATTCATAGTCACATTTTTTTTGTCTAGATTGTTCACCCCCCCCCACCCCCATTTGTGTGTCTTGCTGACCTCTCCTGTGTACAAAAAAACACTTGCCCAAAATGATTTTATTTTCCATGATCCTTGTTTGGGTTGTCATGATTAATTCGCCTCGTGGGTGTGTGATTTTGGCTATAGACCCAGCAACGTTCATACAGAGAAGAGCTGCTGCGGATGAGCCGTATATTAAGTCCTTTTGTGTCTGGCAGAATTTTCAAGCGTCTTAATGAAGTTATATTTTTTGACAACTTTCCCTCTTTTTATTTTTTTTTTTATTTTTTATTACCGCCTCCATCTGAGGCACCTTCTGGTCGTGTTGTAATCTCGCCGGTTCAGCCTTCCTGATGGACATGCTTACAACGGAGATGTGCCAGGGAGGAGGCAGCCTGGGAAGATCTGAGATTATGACAACAATCTCATCCAGAAGTGTCTTGTGGAGCAGACGTTCTTAGCCGGCAGATCTTGACCCAAACACAAAGTTGCCTATTGTCATACATGTGTTTTTTCTGTAAGCTCTGAAGTTTTTCACTTTCTGGGACAGGAAGTAGCTGGCATCTACCTTCGTCAGCCATTGTTACACTCGTGGGCGTTATTTCTGTGTCACTCGGTCACCGAAAAAGTCTTGTCTTAGGCTCCATCGAGCGTTCTTGCCTTCCCTATTAGGCTGCTTTCACACATCCGTTTTTTGCAGTGTGGCTCAAAAACCTATGCAACGGATGCGGCGAAAAAAACGGATCCGTTACATAAGTTCTTCCATGCGGCCCGTCCATTTTTTGACGGATGTTGCTTGATACTGAGCATGCGCAGTGCAAAAAAAACGCATGCGGCGGTTGGATGCGGTTTTTGCCGTAGGACGCCGCATTCGGCGTCCATAGGCTTGCATTGTAAATCGCGCCGGATCCGGTGCGATGCATTTTTTCGCCGCACAAAAAAACATGCCAGGCAACGTTCCATCCGGCCGCCGGATGGGCTAAATATGCCGCATCCGGCAAAAACTGGACGCAACGCAAGGCCATGCGGCACAATACGGCGCTAATGCAAGTCTATGCGGAAAAAATGCAACCGGCGGCAAAAACAAACGGTTGCGTTTTTTCTGAAAAGCGCCGTATTGTGTCGCACTGCAAAAACCGGATGTGTGAAATCCGCCTTAGCGAGCATGCGCTGGTAGCAACTTGTCTCGGAAAGAACAAACAGCTAGAAATCCTACAGATCGGATTCTTTCCTCTTGACGTCCTCTTTTGGGGAAGATTTTGGCGTCCCCCCGTACTCATTAAGCCAATATCAGCAGTTATGGCTGACTTTAGCTAATGTTAACGGTGAACTCAAGTTTAAAAGTTATCCCCTATTCACAGAATAGTGAATAACTTTCCATTGGCAGGGGGGGTCTGACCGCCATGGCCCTCACAAATTCAGAGAACCAAGACTAAATGCCATGGACGTTGATCATACCGGAGATTTCCGTGCGCACCTTTGGATGATCTTCGGTGCTCCTTTTGGAATGAATGGAGTGGTAGTGCCCTGATCAACCTCCATTCAATGTTTCTTGGGATCCGTGGAGGCCACGCCGGTTGAACCCCAAGTGTTTGGAAAGTTATCCCCCTATCCTTTTGGATACAGGATAACTTTCAAACTTGAGGATATCCCTTTAAGGGTGCAGTCTCAGATTTCACATCATATTTGCTACTGCCACATTGTGCGCGTCACAGCAGGACCAGAAAGTTGAGACGTCAGAATGGGGGCTTTGAGGGGTCATTGAGTGTCTCTCCTTTTTATATACATTTCAAAAGTTTAGAAAACGTTTTATCATCTGCTGGACAATCCCTTCACATATATTTCTTCGGCGCTCCATTGGGAGACCCAGACGATTGGGTGTATAGCTACTGCCTCCGGAGGCCACACAAAGCATTACACTAAAAAGTGTAAGGCCCCTCCCCTTCTGGCTATACACCCCCCGTGGGAGCACGGGCTGCTCAGTTTTCAAGCTTTGTGCGAAGGAGGTCAGACATCCACGCATAGCTCCACTGTTTAGTCAGCAGTAGCTGCTGACTATATCGGATGGAAGAAAAGAGGGCCCATGCTAAAGGGCCCCCAGCATGCTCCCTTCTCACCCCACTCTTGTTGGCGGTGTTTGTTAAGGTTGAGGTACCCATTGCGGGTACGGAGGCTGGAGCCCACATGCTGTTTTTCCTTCCCCATCCCCCTGAGGGCTCTGGTGAAGTGGGATCTTACCGGCCTCCAGGCTCTGAGGCCGGGCTCCATCCACAGACCCGGAGATCCTGCTGGATACGGAGCTGGGTACCGTCAGGGACAAGGCCCTGCAACATTCAGGTACTCTGTGTCCCCGTACAGACAGGCACAGACACACTCCAGCGTTGCTGGGCGTTCTAGTGCGCCGGGGACAGTAGCGCTGCGCGCTTGGGTTATACTCACTGCAGCTTAGCTGAGTGAGTTTATGTGTGGGGAACTACCGCGCCGGCCACCCCCGGAGACTGCGGCGCGGCTGAGACTTGTGGTGCGCCGGGGACTTCGCGCCGACCGTGCTTTTACGACGGCAGCGCTTATAAATCTAGTCCCCGGCTTCTGCGGCCTAGTTACGTTTCGTTCCCGCCCCCAGCCCTGTCAGTCAGGGAAGGGGAGAGACGCTGTACAATAGTCAGCGCCGAGGGCTGGAGTCTTATTTACATACTCCAGCCCTCTCACTGGGCACAGTGGGACGCCAGTTTCCCGCTCTTTGTCTGCAGCACGCCCACGGCCCGCCCCTCTTCACAGGACGCCGGCAGCCATTCCTGCACGCAGTCTGAGTGGAGAACGGACATAGCCCTGGGAGACCCAGACAGGGGATTCTGGCGACCACACACCCGCTGTTAAGCGGGCGGTAAGCAGCACCTAGGTGCTGACCCCACTAGTGCCACAGTGTTGTTTGGTGTACTTTTGTCTGTACCTATATATTGCACTGTACGGTCGCTTCTTGGCTTATACCCCTATATTGCTCTGAGGAGACAACAGCATGTCATCCGCAAAAAGCAAGGGTGCCAAGGCACAGGCTTTATATGCTGCCTGTACCGCATGTGGGGCTGATCTACCGGCAGGTTCCACTGACCCCCATTGTGTGCAATGTTCGGTCCCTGTGCCACTTCGTCAGCCGGAGTCTATGCTAGTAGTGGCCCAGGCAGAGACGCCTGTGAACCCTGCCCCGGTGACGGGGACAGAGTTTGCAGTTTTTGCTGATAAGATGTCTGTGACTATGACAAAAATTCTAGAAACTTTGCAGTCCAGGCCGGTCACTCAGACCATGGGCACTGCTGATTCAATGTTCCCCGGTCCCCCTCAGTTGGAACTAATCCGTGCTCCAAGGGGGTCCCAGGCATCACAGGCTGAAGGCTCTGACTCGGACGACAGTCCCAGGCAGCCTAAGCGAGCTCGCTGGGAGAGACCCTCGGCGTCATCACGCTGGTCAGGGTCTCAGCGAGAGGATTCTCTGTATGATGAGACAGAGCTAGGTGATCAGGAGTCTAATCCTGAGACTGCTCTCAACCTGGATACCCCTGATGGTGACGCCATGGTGAATGATCTTATAGCGGCCATCAATAGACTGCTGGATATTTCTCCTCCAGCGGAGGAGGCAGCAGCACAGCAGGAGAAATTCCATTTCAGGTATCCCAAACGTAAATTGAGTACTTTTCTGGACCACGCTGACTTCAGAGAAGCAGTCCAGAAACACCATGCTTATCCAGATAAGCGTTTCTCCAAACGTCTTAAGGATACACGTTATCCCTTTCCCCCTGACGTGGTCAAACGCTGGACCCAGTGTCCAAAGGTGGACCCCCCAATCTCCAGGCTTGCGGCTAGATCCATAGTTGCAGTGGAAGATGGGGCTTCACTTAAAGATGCCAATGACAGACAGATGGACCTTTGGTTGAAATCTGTCTATGAAGCTATCGGCGCGTCGTTTGCTCCAGCATTCGCAGCCGTGTGGGCACTCCAAGCTATTTCAGCTGGTCTGGCGCAGGTGGACTCTGTCATACGTCCATCAGTGCCGCAAGTGGCGTCGTTGACCTCGCAAATGTCTGCGTTTGCGACTTACGCTATCAATGCGGTCTTGGACTCTACCAGCCGTACGTCAATGGCGTCCGCCAACTCTGTGGTTTTACGCAGAGCGTTATGGTTAAAGGAATGGAAAGCAGATTCTGCTTCCAAAAAATGCTTAACCAGTTTGCCATTATCTCAAGACAGACTGTTTGGTGAGCAATTGGCTGAAATCATTAAACAGTCCAAGGGTAAGGACTCTTCCTTACCCCAGCCCAGATCAAGCAAACCTCAACAGTGGAGGGGACAGTCGAGGTTTCGGTCCTTTCGAGGTTCGGGCAGGGCCCAATTCTCCTCGTCCAAAAGGACTCAGAAGGAGCAGAGGAGCTCAGATTCCTGGCGGACTCACTCACGCCCAAAGAAAGCAGCTGGAGGAACCGCTTCCAAGCCGGCTGCCTCATGACTTTCGGCCTCCTCTCTCCGCATCCTCGGTCGGTGGCAGGCTCTCCCGCTTTTGCGGCATTTGGCTGCCACAGGTCAAAGACCGGTGGGTAACAGACATTTTGTCTCACGGGTACCGGATAGAGTTCAGTTCTCGTCCTCCGCCTCGGTTCTTCAGAACTTCCCCACATCCCGACCGAGCCGATGCTCTTCTGCAGGCGGTGTGCTCTCTAAGGGCAGAAGGAGTGGTGATCCCTGTTCCTCTTCAGGAACGAGGTCAAGGTTTTTACTCCAATCTGTTTGTGGTGCCAAAAAAGGACGGCTCTTTCCGTCCTGTTCTGGACCTAAAACTGCTCAACAAGCACGTGAAAACCAGGCGGTTCCGGATGGAATCTCTCCGCTCCGTCATTGCCTCGATGTCTCAAGGAGATTTCCTAGCATCAATAGACATCAAGGATGCTTATCTCCACGTGCCGATTGCTCCAGAGCACCAGCGTTTTCTACGCTTCGTTATAGGAGACGAACACCTTCAGTTCGTAGCCCTGCCATTTGGTCTGGCGACAGCCCCACGGGTTTTCACCAAAGTCATGGCAGCAGTGGTAGCAGTCTTGCACTCTCAGGGACACTCGGTGATCCCTTACTTGGACGATCTACTTGTCAAGGCACCCTCTCAAGAGGCATGCCAACACAGCCTGAACGTTGCGCTGGAGACTCTCCAGACTTTCGGGTGGATCATCAACTTTTCAAAGTCAAATCTGTCACCGACCCAATCACTAACATATCTTGGCATGGAGTTTCATACTCTCTCAGCGATAGTGAAGCTTCCGATGGACAAGCAGCGTTCACTACAGACAGGGGTGCACTCTCTCCTTCAAGGCCAGTCGCACCCCTTAAGACGCCTCATGCACTTCCTGGGGAAGATGGTGGCAGCAATGGAGGCAGTCCCGTTTGCGCAGTTTCATCTGCGCCCACTTCAATGGGACATTCTCTGCCAATTGGACGGGAAGTCGACGTCCTTAGACAGGAAAGTCTCCCTTTCCCAGACGGCCAAGGACTCTCTTCAATGGTGGCTTCTTCCCACCTCATTATCACAAGGAAGGTCCTTCCTACCCCCATCCTGGGCGGTGGTCACGACAGACGCGAGTCTGTCAGGGTGGGGAGCAGTTTTTCTCCACCACAGGGCTCAGGGTACGTGGACTCAGCAGGAGTCCACCCTTCAGATCAATGTTCTGGAAATCAGGGCAGTGTATCTTGCCCTACAAGCCTTCCAGCAGTGGCTGGAAGGAAAGCAGATCCGAATTCAGTCGGACAACTCCACAGCGGTGGCATACATCAACCACCAAGGCGGGACACGCAGTCGGCAAGCCTTCCAGGAAGTCCGGCGGATTCTGATGTGGGTGGAAGCCACGGCCTCCACCATATCCGCAGTTCACATCCCCGGCGTAGAAAACTGGGAAGCGGACTTCCTCAGTCGCCAGGGTATGGACGCAGGGGAATGGTCCCTTCACCCGGACGTGTTTCAGGAAATCTGTCGCCGCTGGGGAAGGCCGGACGTCGACCTAATGGCGTCCCGGCACAACAACAAGGTCCCAACTTTCATGGCACGGTCTCGCGATCACAGAGCTCTGGCGGCAGACGCCTTAGTGCAAGATTGGTCGCAGTTCCAGCTGCCCTATGTGTTTCCCCCTCTGGCACTCTTGCCCAGAGTGCTACGCAAGATCAGGTCCGATTGCCGCCGCGTCCTGCTCGTCGCCCCAGACTGGCCGAGGAGGTCGTGGTATCCGGATCTGTGGCATCTCACGGTCGGCCAACCGTGGGCGCTACCAGACCGGCCAGACTTACTGTCACAAGGGCCGTTTTTCCATCTGAATTCTACGGCCCTGAACCTGACTGTGTGGCCATTGAGTCCTGGATACTAGCATCTTCAGGATTATCTCAAGGGGTCGTGGCCACCATGAGACAGGCTAGGAAGCCCACGTCTGCTAAGATCTACCACAGAACGTGGAAGATTTTCTTATCCTGGTGCTCGGCACAGGGAGTGTCCCCCTGGCCATTTGCATTGCCTACTTTTCTTTCCTTCCTGCAATCTGGTTTGGAAAAAGGCTTATCGCTCGGCTCCCTTAAAGGGCAAGTCTCAGCGCTATCGGTATTTTTTCAAAAGCGTCTAGCACGACTTCCTCAGGTACGCACGTTTCTGCAGGGGGTTTGTCACATCGTCCCTCCGTACAAACGGCCGTTAGATCCATGGGATCTGAACAGGGTACTAGTTGCTCTCCAGAAGCCGCCCTTCGAGCCTCTGAGGGATGTTTCACTTTCTCGACTCTCACAGAAAGTGGCCTTTCTGGTAGCGGTCACGTCTCTTCGGAGGGTATCCGAGCTGGCAGCGCTGTCATCCAAAGCTCCCTTCCTGGTTTTTCACCAGGACAAGGTAGTGCTGCGCCCGATTCAGGAGTTTCTCCCTAAGGTGGTATCCTCTTTTCATCCCAATCAGGATATCTCCTTACCTTCCTTTTGTCCTCATCCAGTTCATAGGTATGAAAAGGATTTGCATTTGTTGGATCTCGTGAGAGCACTCAGAATCTACATTTCCCGCACGGCGCCCCTGCGCCGCTCGGATGCACTCTTTGTCCTTGTCGCTGGTAAGCGCAAAGGATCGCAGGCTTCCAAATCCACCCTGGCTCGATGGATCAAGGAACCAATTCTTGAAGCCTACCGTTCTGCTGGGCTTCCGGTTCCATCAGGGCTGAAGGCCCATTCTACCAGAGCCGTGGGTGCGTCCTGGGCATTACGACACCAGGCTACGGCTCAACAGGTGTGCCAGGCAGCTACCTGGTCGAGTCTGCACACTTTCACCAAACATTATCAGGTGCATACCTACGCTTCGGCGGACGCCAGCCTAGGTAGAAGAGTCCTGCAGGCGGCGGTTGCCTCCTCGTAGGGGAGGGCTGTTTTACAGCTCTAACTTGAGGTATTAATTTACCCACCCAGGGACTGCTTTTGGACGTCCCAATCGTCTGGGTCTCCCAATGGAGCGCCGAAGAAGAAGGGAATTTTGTTACTTACCGTAAATTCCTTTTCTTCTAGCTCCAATTGGGAGACCCAGCACCCGCCCTGTTTCCTTCGGGATTTTTGTTTTTTTCGGGTACACATGTTGTTCATGTTGAACGGTTTCAGTTCTCCGATGTTACTTCGGATTGAATTTGTTTAAACCTGTTATTGGCTTTCCTCCTTCTTGCTTTAGCACTAAAACTGAGCAGCCCGTGATCCCACGGGGGGTGTATAGCCAGAAGGGGAGGGGCCTTACACTTTTTAGTGTAATGCTTTGTGTGGCCTCCGGAGGCAGTAGCTATACACCCAATCGTCTGGGTCTCCCAATTGGAGCTAGAAGAAAAGGAATTTACGGTAAGTAACAAAATTCCCTTCTTCATGCCAATAAGAGGATTTGAAATCTGGATTAGGACAATGCCTCCTTATTAAAGAGATTTATGAGATTAATGCCTTTCATATTTCCCAGCGCCAACTTTCTTTTAGGCCCCCTTCACATCCCCGTGCATTAAACACATGTGTTTGATGGTCCATGGTGCAGGTCTGTATGGCTGTCCATGTGTGACATCCGGATATCACACAGACAGCATGAACTTGCATACTTATCTGTTTCTGGCGTGCGGTCACACTTGCTTCTGGGTCCGCAGTCAGTGCAGTGAATATTCATGAGGCATAATGAGCGGGACCTGGAAGCATGAACTTGTATACTTATCTGTCTACGGCACGCGGTCACATTTGCTTCCGGGTCCGCAGTCAGTGCAGTGAATATTCATGAGGCATAATGAGCGGGACCCGGAAACAGGTAAGTATATGAATGGATGTCCACGTGTCACACGGGTCACATCAGTGTGACATCTGTGCTGCCGGCCAAAAAAAGGGATATGTCGCCGTGTGGAGCACATGGACACACGGTCTGTGACAAAACATGGACGTGTTGAATTTAATGGTCCTACGTGTCTTCGGTATGTGTGGAAGTGGACACCACATGTACCGGAAACATGGACTTGTGAAGGAAGCCTTACAGGTATTGCAATGAAAAGAATTAAACTGCCATACCAGGTACAGTCCTTAGATGACGGGGGGCGCTATATATAGAGGACAATATGCTATTGTTTTATTCCAATCCCTCTTGATGATCTCCCCCCTCCCCTGTGCCGTCATGTGGAAATCATTCTGTTCAGTCTTATCACCAAGTTGCTGCTTTGTGTTAGGAAGAATATGTGGTCCATAAAAGTGAGCACAAGAGACTGGGCTCCATACGGGAGAAGTAATGCGCAGAGCGTGTGTTTCGCGGCTCCCCGCCGACATTGGACACGCAGCAGTTGAACATATCTTTAATTGAATTTTCCTTTTAACACATTGAGAAGAGGCTTTTGTGCCAGCCCGTGTCAGCTGTCTTATAAATTCTCAATGTTTCTGCGTAGAAGTACACAAACTGGCACGGGGAGAGCGACGGCACAGAATCACTCCGGCCTTACCCCGGATCTGTGCCGACAGGATCCGCGTTACATCTGATTACCATGTACAATCGTTGCTCGCTCACACCATGTGCCGTGTCACCGACGCTCGTATCAATTATTGACGGTATCGGGGAGGTCACTTAGAGGATACGGAAGGAATAGGAAGATCATCTATGTATCCATCCATCAGACACAACCTGAGCATGGTTCTTTACAGACAACCCCTTTAAGCAATTATCTGTACGAGATTTTACCTTTTTTGTTTTGTTTTATTGTGTTTTGTATATAACCGTTTCTTTGTCGCTCCATTGGGAGACCCAGACAATTGGGTGTATAGGCTATGCCTCCGGAGGCTGCACAAAGTATTACACTAAAAATGTAAAGCCCCTCCCCTTCTGCCTATACACCCCCCGTGCTCCCACGGGCTCCTCAGTTTTTTGCTTTGTGCGAAGGAGGCAGACATGCACGCATAGCTCCACAGATTGGTCAGCAGCAGCTGCTGACTATGTCGGATGGAAGAAAAGAGGGCCCTTAACAGGGCCCCCAGCATGCTCCCTTCTCACCCCACTCTTGTCGGCGGTGTTGTTAAGGTTGAGGTATCCATTGCGGGTACGGAGGCTGGAGCCCACATGCTGTTTTCCTTCCCCATCCCCCTTAGGGCTCTGGGTGAAGTGGGATCCTAATCGGTCTCCAGGCACTGAGACCGTGCTCCATCCACAGCTCCTGAGGACTCTGCTGGATAGGACCCGAGTATCGTTCAGGGACATGGCCCTGCTACTTTGAGGTACTCTGTGTCCCTGTGGGGACCGCGCACAGCAACACTCCAGCATTGCTGGGTGTGCTAGTGCACCGGGGACCGCGGCGCTGACCGCGTTTGTGCCATTACACACTGCAGCGTCGCTGAGTGTGTTAGTGTATGGGGACTACCGCGCGGACCGCCGCTACCATTGTTTTTACTGTGGCGCGGCTGGGACTGTTAGTGCGCCGGGGACTTCCGCGCCGACCGCGCTTTTACGGCGGCCGCGCTTATAACTCGAGTCCCCGGCTTTTGCGGCCTAGTCTCTTTTTCTTCCCGCCCCCAGGCCTGCCAGTCAGGGGAAGGGCGGGACGCTGTGCAGGACGGCAGCACTGAGGGCTGGAGCATGCTTTGCATACTCCACCCCCCTCACTGTGCACAGTGGGGCACCAGTTCCCGCACTTTCTGGGTCACGCCCACGGCTCCCTCCTCTCCTCAGGACGCCAGCAGCCATTCCTGTCAGCTCCTCTGACGCTGCAGAGGGGAGACAAGCTCTGGGAGACCCAGGCAGGGATTCTGGTGGCCACACAACCGCTTTAAGCGGCCGGTAAGCGGCACCTGAGGTGCTGGCCCCACTTGTGCAGAAGTGTAATTATAGATTATATGTTTATGGGCTATACTTTACACTGTTCGGTGCACGGTTGATTTCTGGCTATATACTCTATTGTGTTGCTCAGGGGAGACAACAGCATGGCGCCCACAAGAAGCAGGGGTGCCAAAACACAGGCTTACTATGCTGCCTGCGCCGCATGTACGACCCCGCTACCGGCAGGTTCCACTGACCCTCATTGTGTGCACTGCTCGGCCCCTGTGGCACTTTCTCAGCCGGAGCCTCTGCTAAGGGGGGCCCAGGGGGAACCACCTGCTAACACTGTCCAGGTGACAGGGACGGAGTTTACAGTTTTTACTGAAAGACTTTCTGAGACTATGGCTAAGATTCTAGAAGCTTTGCAGTCCAGACCGGTATCTCAGACCATGGGCACTGTGGAATCATTGCCCTCTGGTTCCCCTCAGTTGGGACAACTGGGACAACAATGTTCCCCCGGGGTGTCTCATAGATCCCGGGGTGAGGTCTCTGACACGGACCGCAGCGCCAGACCGCCTAAGCGAGCTCGCTGGGAAATCCCCTCGACCTCATCACATTGTTCAGGGTCTCAGAGGGAGGACTCTCTGTATGATGAACCAAAGGTAGCTGATCAGGATTCTGATCCTGAGGCCGCTCTCAACCTTGATACTCCTGATGGTGACGCCATAGTGAATGATCTTATCGCGTCCATAAATCAAATGTTGGATATTTCTCCCTCGGCTCCTCCAGTGGAGGAGGCAGCCTCTCAGCAGGAGAAATTCCGTTTCAGGTTCCCCAAGCGTACAACGAGTATGTTTCTGGATCACTCCGACTTCAGAGAGGCAGTCCAGAAACACCGAGTTTGTCCAGATAAGCGTTTTTCCAAGCGCCTTAAGGATACACGTTATCCCTTCCCCCCTGACGTGGTCAAGGGCTGGACTCAGTGTCCCAAGGTGGATCCTCCAATCTCCAGACTGGCGGCTAGATCCATAGTTGCAGTTGAAGATGGGGCTTCGCTCAAGGATGCCACTGACAGACAGATGGAGCTCTGGTTGAAATCCATCTATGAAGCTATCGGCGCGTCTTTTGCTCCAGCATTCGCAGCCGTATGGGCACTCCAAGCTATTTCAGCGGGTCAGGCGCAAATTGACGCACTCACACGTACGTCTGCGCCGCAAGTGGCGTCCATAACTTCTCAAACGTCGGCATTTGCGTCCTACGCTATTAATGCTGTCCTAGACTCTACGAGCCGTACGGCGGTTGCAGCCGACAATTCGGTGGCAATACGCAGGGCATTGTGGCTACGAGAATGGAAGGCAGATTCGGCTTCCAAAAAGTGCTTAACCGGTTTGCCATTTTCTGGCGACCGGTTGTTTGGTGAGAGGCTGGATGAAATCATCAAACAATCCAAGGGAAAGGAAACATCCTTACCCCAGGCCAAACCAAAATTACCCCAACAGAGGAGGGGACAGTCGAGGTTTCGGTCCTTTCAGGGTGCGGGCAGGTCCCAATTCTCCTCGTCCAAAAGGCCTCAGAAGGATCAGAGGAACTCCGATCCATGGCGGTCTAAGTCACGCCCTAAAAAGACCGCCGGAGGTGCCGCTACCAAGGCGGCTTCCTCATGACTTACGGCCTCCTCACACCGCATCCTCGGTCAGTGGCAGGCTCTCCCGCTTTTCCGACACCTGGCTGCCACAGGTAAAAGACCGTTGGGTGAGAGACATTCTGTCTCACGGTTACAGGATAGAGTTCAGCTCTCGTCCTCCGACTCGATTTTTCAGAACATCTCCGCCTCCCGAGCGAGCCGATGCTCTTCTGCAGGCGCTGGGCACTCTGAAGGCAGAAGGAGTGGTGGTCCCTGTTCCTCTTCAGCAACAGGGTCATGGTTTTTACTCCAACCTGTTTGTGGTTCCAAAGAAGGACGGGTCTTTCCGTCCTGTCCTGGACCTAAAACTGCTCAACAAACACGTAAAGACCAGGCGGTTCCGGATGGAATCCCTCCGCTCCGTCATCGCCTCAATGTCCCAAGGAGATTTCCTTGCATCGATCGATATCAGAGATGCTTATCTCCACGTACCGATTGCTCCAGAGCATCAGCGCTTCCTGCGCTTCGCCATAGGAGACGAACACCTTCAGTTCGTGGCACTGCCGTCCGGCCTGGCGACAGCCCCACGGGTTTTCACCAAGGTAATGGCTGCAGTAGTTGCGGTCCTCCACTCTCAGGGTCACTCGGTGATCCCTTACTTAGACGATCTGCTGGTCAAGGCTCCCTCTCAAGAGGCATGCCAGCACAGCCTCACCGCTACTCTGGAGACTCTCCAGAGTTTCGGGTGGATCATCAATTTTCCAAAGTCAAATCTGACACCGGCCCAATCGCTGACATATCTTGGCATGGAGTTTCATACCCTCTCAGCGATAGTGAAGCTTCCGCTGAACAAGCAGCGTTCACTACAGACGGGGGTGCAATCTCTCCTTCAAGGTCAGTCACACCCCTTAAGGCGCCTCATGCACTTCCTGGGGAAGATGGTGGCAGCAATGGAGGCAGTCCCTTTCGCGCAGTTTCACCTGCGTCCTCTTCAATGGGACATCCTACGCAAATGGAACAGGAAGCCGACGTCCCTCGACAGGAATGTCTCCCTCTCTCAGGCAACCAAAGCTTCCCTTCGGTGGTGGCTTCTTCCCACTTCATTATCGAAGGGGAAATCCTTCCTACCCCCATCCTGGGCGGTGGTCACGACGGACGCGAGTCTGTCAGGGTGGGGAGCAGTCTTTCTCCACCACAGGGCACAGGGTACGTGGACCCAGCAAGAGTCCTCACTTCAGATCAATGTTCTGGAGATAAGGGCAGTGTATCTTGCCCTGAAAGCGTTTCAGCAGTGGCTGGAAGGCAAGCAGATCCGAATTCAGTCGGACAACTCCACCGCGGTGGCTTACATCAACCACCAAGGAGGGACACGCAGTCGGCAAGCCTTTCAGGAAGTCCGGCGGATTTTGATGTGGGTGGAAGCCACGGCCTCCACCATCTCCGCAGTTCACATCCCAGGCGTGGAAAACTGGGAAGCAGATTTTCTCAGTCGCCAGGGCATGGACGCAGGGGAATGGTCCCTTCACCCGGACGTGTTTCAGGAGATCTGTTGCCGCTGGGGGTTGCCGGACGTCGACCTAATGGCGTCCCGGCACAACAACAAGGTCCCGGCATTCATGGCACGGTCTCAAGATCACAGAGCTCTGGCGGCAGACGCCTTAGTTCAAGATTGGTCGCAGTTTCAACTCCCTTATGTGTTTCCTCCGCTGGCACTGTTGCCCAGAGTGTTACGCAAGATCAGGGCCGACTGCCGCCGCGCCATCCTCGTTGCTCCAGACTGGCCGAGGAGGTCGTGGTACCCGGATCTGTGGCATCTCACGGTCGGCCAACCGTGGGCACTGCCAGACCGACCAGACTTGCTGTCTCAAGGGCCGTTTTTCCATCTGAATTCTGCGGCCCTCAACCTGACTGTGTGGCCATTGAGTCCTGGATCTTAGCGTCTTCAGGATTATCCCAGGAGGTCATTGCCACTATGAGACAGGCTAGGAAACCAACGTCCGCCAAGATCTACCACAGGACGTGGAAAATATTCCTGTCGTGGTGCTCTGCTGGGGTTTTTTCTCCCTGGCCATTTGCCTTGCCCACTTTTCTGTCCTTCCTTCAGTCCGGACTGGAAAAGGGTTTGTCACTCGGCTCCCTTAAGGGACAAGTCTCTGCGCTCTCTGTGTTTTTTCAGAAGCGCCTGGCCAGACTTCCACAGGTACGCACGTTCCTGCAGGGGGTTTGTCACATCGTTCCTCCTTACAAACGTCCGTTGGAACCCTGGGATCTGAACAGGGTGCTGATGGTTCTTCAGAAACCACCGTTCGAGCCAATGAGGGATATTTCTCTCGCACGCCTTTCGCAGAAAGTGGTTTTCCTAGTAGCAGTCACTTCACTTCGGAGGGTGTCTGAGCTGGCAGCTCTGTCATGCAAAGCCCCCTTCCTGGTGTTTCATCAGGACAAGGTGGTTCTGCGTCCGGTTCCGGAATTTCTCCCTAAGGTGGTATCCCCCTTTCATCTCAATCAGGATATCTCCTTACCCTCTTTTTGCCCTCATCCAATTCACCAATGTGAAAAGGATTTGCACTTGTTAGATCTGGTGAGAGCACTCAGACTCTACATTTCTCGTACGGCGCCCCTGCGCCGCTCGGATGCACTCTTTGTCCTTGTCGCTGGCCAGCGTAAAGGGTCACAGGCTTCCAAATCAACCCTGGCTCGGTGGATCAAGGAACCAATTCTCGAAGCTTACCGTTCTGCTGGGCTTCCGGTTCCCTCAGGGCAGAAGGCCCATTCTACCAGAGCCGTGGGTGCGTCCTGGGCTTTGAGGCACCAGGCTACGGCTCAGCAGGTGTGTCAGGCGGCTACCTGGTCGAGCCTACACACTTTCACGAAACACTATCAGGTGCATACCTATGCTTCGGCGGATGCCAGCCTAGGTAGGCAAGTCCTTCAGGCGGCGGTTGCTCACCTGTAGGACGGAGCCGTTACGGCTCTATTATGAGGTATTATTTACCCACCCAGGGACTGCTTTTGGACGTCCCAATTGTCTGGGTCTCCCAATGGAGCGACAAAGAAGAAGGGAATTTTGTTTACTTACCGTAAATTCATTTTCTTCTAGCTCCAATTGGGAGACCCAGCACCCGCCCCTGTTTTTTTGTGTACACATGTTGTTCATGTTGAATGGTTTCAGTTCTCCGATATTCCTTCGGATTGAATTTACTTAAACCAGTTTATAATTTTTTTCCTCCTTCTTGCTTTTGCACCAAAACTGAGGAGCCCGTGGGAGCACGGGGGGTGTATAGGCAGAAGGGGAGGGGCTTTACACTTTTAGTGTAATACTTTGTGCGGCCTCCGGAGGCATAGCCTATACACCCAATTGTCTGGGTCTCCCAATTGGAGCTAGAAGAAAAGGAATTTACGGTAAGTAAACAAAATTCCCTTCATTTCAGGTACGACCGGGTTCCTAACAGAAAAAAAACTAAATTAAGTTTCTCTAAGGCCTCTTTCACACATCCGTGCCTCCGGTATGTGTTTGGTCCATTTCCTCACGTACCGGAGACACGGGCACACTTAGACCCATTAAAAACAATGGGTCTGTGCTCACGTGCGTATTCTGCTATGGACCGTGTGTACGTGTGGAGCATACGTGTGCCCGTGTGCTTCACACGTAGACATGTCAGTTTTCTCTCCAGCATCACGGGTGTCACACGAAACGCAAACGGACCATACGGATGTGTTCCTTGTGACACGCACCGGAGAAAACACGTGTCTGCGAGAAAAAAAAAAAACTTTACTCCCCTTCTCCAGCCCTCCTGTCTCTGCCGCTGCTGTCACTTGCTGCCGACCGCCACTCTTTATGCTAATTGAATATTCACTTCATTGCGGCCGGAAGCAGCAGCAGCGGGGAGTCGGCAGGACCGGAGACCGAAGATCAGCACCACGGACAGCAACGCCAGGGACAGGTGAGTAGAAAGTTCCCGTTCTCAGCGTGTTATTACGGATAACACACGGAGAACATGTGCGCCATAAACACGGCTCACGGAGGGCAAAACGCACCTTTGACACGTCCGTGAAAAACTTGTGTGCTTTTTCACGGACGTGTGAAAGAGTCCTAAACAAAAGATTTTCTTTTATTTCTGAAAACGGTCGGTCCTACTCTATAAATTTTGACGGGATTGGCTGAACATACCTAAAGCGAAAGCAAATTGTGACAATAGTGTTACACGACTAATCCGGTAAAGTAACATCAAAACTTGGAAGGTCAATGGGCGGCCATTGTTTTGAATGGGCAGTTAAAGGGCCGATTTGTGGCACACAACCCCTTCCATGTACAGGACTGCCTTCCTTTTGTTTCTCAGCCTTTCAGAATAAAGTTGGAAGCCTTTGCGTTCTGCAAGGAGTTAACAGCTAGCAGAAAGGCTCCGCGAATCTCCTGCCAAGATGCATCCAGCACGTGTCCTTAAGAATAGCTTCTGTCAGCCAAAGAGACCCATTCGACCTACGTAAACGCCTACAACAATTCTGTGTATCCTGTCCTCCTGTTCTTTGGTACTTCTTAGGTTAAGTGGAAAAAGAACGGGGTAATAACAAGACGACAAAAACATCATTAACGAAGGACGCAACTTTGGAAGACGTTACCTAAAATGAGGTTTTCTTGCACTAAGTACAGCTATAATCACAGAGCATTGACCCTAGTCAACTTGTGACATGGTGTCCATGGATGAAGGACCCTGAAGGCCAAAGTTCTTGTAAAGTTACAATCTTTCATCCGTTTCCTCATAATCCGTGACCTCTAATGAAATGACAAGAAACCCTAAGATGAAGGCATCTTATTCAAAGCCTCCATGGTGTATTTGGGCAATCTTCTTAATGTAAAGAAACCTAACTCACGGAAGCCCAAATAGTAGGAAGGGCATATGCCCCGGGACCTCCACGTGGAGCTGTGGAACGGCTTAATTTAGTTATTAATGCCTTTAAAAAGATTGCCATTGGGCGCAAAACTTTCTGGCTACAATCCTGGTATTAGATGGTAGAGTCTATGCTGCTCACTTGGTAGTGAAGTCAAACCAAGCAGGGGTGGACGGGTGACCATACACGTAACTGTCCATTAAAAGCTTAAGAGTCCATGGTGTGGACTGTGTCCAAAACTGTAGGCTTCAGACACACCTAGTTTTTTTTGCCCATAAGTGCACCAAATTCAGATTGGGAAACGCTGCAAATCAGGAGGAGCTGCCCATTTTTGGATGGAGGTTACGTTTTCGGGATATGGGTGGGACACCTTTTTTTTTTTTTCTTTTGGCTGGCATCTTCCACTTTACACGGACTGCATCTCAATCATCGTGAGATTTTCGTTAAGTTTAGGGCTCTGGTCAATGGGGTTCAGTGGGAAGAAAGAGGTACATAAGTGGCCAATTTTCACATGTGGATGTAAAAAGGGATCAGCTGGGGTTCCAGGTCCCAGAGACAGGACCTTCCTAGGCCTTACTCTGCCTCTCTGAGGAGAACCCACAAAAGGAGCAGATCAGATAAGCCTCAGTCCCCAATTACAGGAGGAAGAACAGTTCTGGAAGATCCAAGAAGCTGTTCTTATGTCTTCAAGAACTTAGATTTCCATGACATTTTTTATTTATTTATTTTTTTTTTTAGCAAATTTGTGTTATTTTTCACACGTCTAGTAGTGATGGAAAGTGTCACACGGAGTTTTGCACGAACTTCAATGAAAGTCATGCAGGCGTCAGGCTCTGTTCACATGGCAGATTCTGACACTGGTTTCTCTGGTGTCTGGGATCAACACAGGCAGACTCGGACGTTGACCTGCTGTGTGCTCAGTCATAGTCAGACCAGCAAGAGTTAACCTCTGCTAGAATGCTCATTATTCTCCTTTGATCACATGTTGTGAGGGAGCCAATCATATCTGCTCCTTTCATATGTAAGCTGGATGAAATCTACCTATGTCATCTATAGGTTATACTGTGTTGGTCTGTGTATGTTGCCGTTTATCTGGAAAGTGTTGCTTTTTGCCTGGTGTGGTTGTGGAGCTTACTCGTTGTCTTGTTGTTTCCTCCCTGCTTTTGTTTTCCTCCTTATGTTTTATTGTTTTATACCTCTGTATGTGCATGCTGTGTGATAGTTTTGGGTTCAGCTTTCTGTCTATTTTTGTGGGTTTCATCACAGTCCTGTCCTGGTCTCCCCTGGGGGAGGGGGTATAAAATCAGGGCTGGTCAGGAACAGGGCCAGGAAGGAGACTCATGAATCCCACCATTAGTGGTATCCCTGAGACTAGGGATAGCACAGGGCTTGAGGGACATCTTAGGAGCTCTGGTTTTCTGCTATCCCCATATTCTTTGTGACAGAAAGTGGTGGGGTCCAATTTGCAAACTCTTGAAGACTCCTGGAAATACGGAAGACCTCCCCAAAGTCGAGAACTGTTGGAAAACTCCCGAAAACCTATTGAAACGTTATGAAATATAGCCCTTTTTCGAAGGATTCTCTGGTGAATACGGGCAACGAAGAGGTGGGGAGAATCGTGTTGTACAGCCTTACCCAGAGTATTCGGGAAGTCAGAGAGAGTGAAATAAAGTGTAAGAATAAAGCTTCTCACCTTGCTGCAGCTGAAATTTCACTGTCTCAAGAGCCACGCAAATAGCCAATGGGTAAATTTCAAAATTCAAACAATGATAGCAAATTTCAGAATAGCAGCTCTCTTAGTGCAAAGAAAATTTAAAAATTAACCTTTAATAATTCCAATAAAATGGTTAAATAACCACAGACAAACAACACTAAAAAATAGGTTTGGCCCCTCCTGTCACTTAGGGGATATGTATAAACCAGAACTATAGTTGAATTTCAACCACAATAATTGGACCCATCTCACCAAATCATGGGTGCCATTGAAATCTACTGGTAATGATAATAAATTGGATTTATCTCACCAAATTTATACAGGTGCCACTCTTCATTAAGGATAATGGGGTCCAATTCATTCCACAATGGAGCCCTTAAAAAATGTTATCTCCCGACGCGTTTCATTCAAAAATTTACTCTTCAGGGGAGTCAAAAATCCATCCCAGGTCTCATTCAATATGTACCTGTTACCAGTCAGCCTAGACTCATCAAGGAGTCATAGATACGGCGGACCCAATCCTAGTCCCATAATACATGGACCAGATACCACGTGGCAGGAGCGGCCGTGACTCTCGCTCTCTCCTTAGTCCCATGTATTATGGGACTAGGATTGGGTCCGCCGTATCTATGACTCCTTGATGAGTCTAGGCTGACTGGTAACAGGTACATATTGAATGAGACCTGGGATGGATTTTTGACTCCCCTGAAGAGTAAATTTTTGAATGAAACGCGTCGGGAGATAACATTTTTTAAGGGCTCCATTGTGGAATGAATTGGACCCCATTATCCTTAATGAAGAGTGGCACCTGTATAAATTTGGTGAGATAAATCCAATTTATTATCATTACCAGTAGATTTCAATGGCACCCATGATTTGGTGAGATGGGTCCAATTTATTATTGTGGTTGAAATTCAACTATAGTTCTGGTTTATACATATCCCCTAAGTGACAGGAGGGGCCAAACCTATGTTTTAGTGTTGTTTGTCTGTGGTTATTTAACCATTTTATTGGAATTATTAAAGGTTAATTTTTAAATTTTCTTTGCACTAAGAGAGCTGCTATTCTGAAATTTGCTATCATTGTCTCAAGAGCCCCCAAAACTTCTTCCGAATAGGCTGGTTGCCACGGCCCCACGTTGGGCACCAGAAACTGATGTAGCTGTTCTGTTCTGTCTCAAAAGTCAGCTTATGGGATCACCAGTGAGGTCCTGTTGACGTAGGCCTCTTTACCTAGTCAATATCGAGCGCTCGATATTGACTAGGCAAAGAGGCCTACGTCAACAGGACCTCACTGGTGATCCCATAAGCTGACTTTTGAGTCAGAACAGAACAGCTACATCAGGAGTGACTTGAAATGCTGCATGGTTATTGGAAAAAAATTGTGATGGTGTACTCTTCATGATGTAAAGATGTAATGTTTGTCGGGAGCCTCATTGTTGCTCAGAATAATTTTTGCTTTTTCAGGAACTAAAATGCCTCCCGATTCCGAGCCGGATGGCCACACAAGTATCACGATAATGGACCTCCGAGGTCCAGGAGAAGACAACTCCATTGTGAATAACCTGTAAGACCTTCTTGGTGCAATTTCATGTGCATCAATGAACGAAGGAACCGAGGAGCTCCTCCAAAACCAGCCCCATTGCCATAAATGCGCAGCGGTAGGACAGGTCACTCCTATGTCATAAACTTCATCCACCTGCTGCTCAATGTCAAGAGGCTGCAGTGGCTGACAGCGAGCACGCCAAAGAAGAGGAAGAATAAAAACCATTGACTACGGCCACCAAGACTGATGCTATGTCGTAAGGCCGTGCCATCATGTCCAATGGTGGGAAGACCCCTCTATCTTCTCTTAGTGTTAATTCTGAAAGGGGAAAGCAACATCTCCCCCTCCCTCTGCCTTACTGTGCACAATGCAGAAAAAAAACCAACAAAAATATGACAGTAAATTGGTTGTGCCCTTCCCTTACCATGTGTTTAATTAAAAAAACCAACATGCCGTTTATGAGGCTTTAACAAATGGCTCGGCACATGGGCAGCGACGCTCCGCGCAGCCGCCCAGCGCAGAGAATCATCTTTATTTCATGTCTTTCTCAAAATGTAAATTGGGAGAGAAAATATTTGTGCTAGACAGCCGGCAACATCAGAGAGTGGAGGCAACCAGATCTGGAGGGGGTTTTTCTCCGTTTTAACATCAGAAACATTGAAAGGAGATGGAATAATTAAAAGGACATCTGTCAGCAAGGCAGAATAATGTACACCGAGCCGGCCAGTGGCACCTAGTGTGCAAATCAGAGGTCTGTTTTAAATCTATATGTATATGTATGTATATATATATATATATATATATATATATATATATATATAATGAAATTCCATACCATAATCTGTATTAAAATGCACTTTAGAAAGGCCATTCTGGACTCTTAAATGAGTCTCCTGTAGTTTATGAAAATGCACATGTACATTAGCAGCGATATACAGATTCTCAACCTTATCTGATGTATTGAAGCATCTAATGTGCAAGTGAAAAGGTCATTCTACATTAGAAGGAAGAATGGTGGATCCTGAGTTATCTGCTCTAAATAGAGGTGTTATCAATGATTGAACAGAAGGAGGAGGTGAGCTGTGATATCACCTATTGTAAATGGTGGATCCTCTGTCATCTACTGTATACAGAGGTATTATCAATCATTGGAAAGAAGGGGGAGGAGGTGAGCTGTGATATCACCTATTGTGACTGGTGGATCCTGTGTTATCTACTGTATATAGAGGTGTTATCAGTTATTGTACAGAAAGAAGAGGTGAGCTGTGACATAACAGAGGATCCACCATTCACAATAGGTGATATCACAGCTCACCTCCTCCTATACAATGACTGGAAACTGCTCTATATACAGTAGGTAACACAGGATCCATCATTCACAATAGGTTATCTACTATATATAGAGGTATTATCAGTCATTGTACAGGAGGAGGAGGGGAAATGTGATATCACCTATTGTGATTGGTGGATCCTGTGTTATCTGCTGTATATAGGAAGAGGAGGTAAACTCTGATATCACCTATTGTGAATGGTGGATCCTGTCTTATCTACTGTATATAGAAGTGTTATCAATCGTTGTACAGGAGTCAGAAGAGGTGAGCTGTGATATCACCTATTGTGAACGGTGGATCCTGTGTTATCTGCTGTACATAGATGTATTAGTCATTGTACAGGAGGAGCAGGTGAGCTGTGACATCAGCTATGGTAAATGGTAAATTCTGTTCTGTGTGTAGCAGTGTGTTGTCCTGTCGTTGTAATCCTGCCTCTGCTGATAAGGAAACTGGTGAAAACTCTTCCTGAAAAGATAGGAAGTATGAGCCTAAAGGCGACGTTACACGCGCCGATATGTCGTGCGATCACATATGCGATCACACCCGCCCCCATCGTTTGTGCATTACGGGCAATTTGTTTCCCGTGTCGCACAAAGTCGTAAACCCCCGTCACACGCACTTACCTCCCGAACGACCTCGCTGTGGGCGGTGAACATACTCTTCCTGAAGGGGGAGGGACGTTCGGCGTCACAGCGACGTCACACAGCGGCCGCCCAATAGAAGCGGAGGGGCGGAGATGAGCAGGATGTAAATATCCTGCCCACCTCCTTCCTTCCGCATTGCCGGTGGGATGCAGGTAAACTGTGTTCGTCGTTCCCGGGGTGTCACACGGAGCAATGTGCGCTGCCTCGGGAACGAACAATCGGAGCACAGAAGGAGGAATGTTTTTTTGAAAATGAACGACGTGTGAACGAGCAACGATAAGATGAGTATTTTTGCTCGTTCACAGTCGCTCGTAGCTGTCACACGCTACGATATGTCTAATGATGCCGGATGTGCGTCACTAACGACGTGACCCCGACGACGTATCACCCGATATATCGTACTGTGTGACGCCGCCATAAGGCTATGTCCGCACGCTGCAGATTATTTGTTAAGAACAAAACTGCACCTTGTGCCAGAAAAAACGCATGCGTTTTTGCCCCGTTTTTTTCATGCATTTTATTTTTTCTGTTACTGAAATTAATGGCTGGAAGAGCTAAAAAACGCAGGATAAAAACAGACAACGAATTGACATGCTGCAGATGTTTTATCAGCCCAAAAGTGCAAGCAAAAAACAGCAACGTGCGCACAGCATTTCAGAATTCTCAGACTTTACTGGGGAAGGAAAGACATGGAGTTTTGGCAACAAACTGCACCAAAAATGTGTCAAAAATGCAGCGTGTGCATAGAGCCTAAAAGAACCTCAGTGGCCATTGTGAAGGGTGAAAGTCCCATTTACATGTGTTTTGTCTTCTGTGCATGTTTTATACAGATAGAACGTGCTCACTGATGATATCTCAGTTGCATCCTAGCACTGTCCATTTTTCACTGACTCTGCTTGGAGAATCTCAGAATTCTGATTTGTATGTATTTATATATTTAATTTGCATATGAGAAAAACTGATAGTGAACACAGAGCAAACACTGATAAAAATCAATCAGGTTTTCTCTTAAGTAAAAAAAAAAATGGATGTGTGAAACCGTCTTTAGGCCTCTTTCATACATTCGTGCATTCGCACATGTGTGACTGTCCATGGGGAAGGTACATATGGCCGTCCGTGTGTTCTAGGTGTGCTGTTCCTTTGCTATCCATGTGACATCTGGATAGCACACGGACAGCATGAACTGTATACTTACATGTCTCCAGCGCTGCTGTTACTTCCGGGTCCATGATGAGTGCAGTGAATATTCATGAGGCATAATGAGCGGGCCCGGAAGTAACAGCAGAGACAGGTAAGGATAACAATTCTTTATTTTTATGTGACCTGTGTTTTCTCCGGTATGTGTCACACTGATCACAGCAGTGTGTGGTCCATGTGACACCCGTGTTGCTGGCAAAAAACGGACATGTCGCCGTGTGGCGCACACTGACACGAATGAGTGTGAAGCAAACCCATTGAGTATAATGGGTTTACATGTGTCCGTGTCTACGCTACATGTGAAAGCGGACGTCATGTACCGGAGACACGGATGTGTGAAAGGGGCCTTAGGATGTTGTAATATTTTTATTTAGGTCACTGTATGGAAGGATTATTTGGCCAGTGTATAGCGCAATTACTTGGGCACTGTACTATATGGGGCTTTTTATTGGGCCCTGTCTGAGTGTTTCCCTATATGATGTGGGACATGTCATATTTCAGATCTTGATTTCAGAGGAAAATCAGGAACTTAAAGGGATTTTCTAGTCTAAAGGCCACTTTACACGCTGCGATATCGGTACCGATATCGCTAGCGTGGGTACCCGCCCCCATCTGTTGTGTGACACAGGCAAATCGCTGCCCGTGCCACACAACATCGCCCAGATCTGTCACACATACTTACCTGCCCGGCGACGTCGCTGTGACCGGCGAACCGGATGTGCGTCACCAATTCCGTGACCCCAACCAGTTCGCATTAGCGATGTCGTAGCGTGTAAAGCCCCCTTAAGGCTGCTTTCACACATCCGTTTTTTGCCGTCAGGCACAATCCGGCAAAATGCGGATAAAACGGATCCGGCGTTGGATTTGTTTTATTCCCCATTGACTTGTATTAGTGTCGGATTGTGCCGGATGGCCTTGCATTGCAAGCGGCATCCGCCGGATCCGGTGAAATTTTTTCGTTCGGCTGCCGGAAAGGATGCAGGATGGAATGTTTTTTTATCTCCGGCAAAAAAACGGACCACGCCGGATCCGGCGCCGTCCAGCACCTTGTATAGTGGAAGCCTTTGGGCACCGGATCCGTTGTCATCCGGCATATGACGGATCCATTTTTTTGAACTGAGCATGCTCAGTATCACAACGGATCTGTCAAACGGAAGGAACGCATGGAAAAACTGTTGCGATTTTTCGCCGGATCCGTCGCATCAGTTTTTTTTGCCGGATCGTGCCTAATGGCAAAAACCGGATGTGTGAAAGTAGCCTTAGCAAGCACCATTTAGCCACTAGAGTGAGTAGGTGAGCCTGAGAGGGTCCCACCGCTGAGACCACCGCTGACGGTAAAAACGGAGGATTTGTGCCGCTACCGATAAGTCTGTGGCGGTTTCTCCTGTCTCCCAGCGTCAGGGTTGTGTGTGTTTGTTATTTTCTGATTCTTCTCCGTGTGCACGGAGCATCCGGCACTGACGACCCCGCAGTCTGCCAGGCTTGGCTGCTCTCACCCTTATTATGCTAACACTGTAATAGGCAGCTGGACGGAGCGACACCAGGCACAACCTGCACTAGGGGGAAGCTCCCTAATGTACCAGCACTGGGGGCTCAGAGGACTAGTGCAACAAACTCCTGCTAATCTGGAATCTAACAATACGGAATTCCTGGAAGTCTGGAGAAGATCCGTCCTTCACTGCACGGCAAGTATTCCAAGAATCAACGTCATACTAAAAGTACATTACAGTTTTAGATTTGTTCCTTTTATTTACCGCAGCATCTGAGGGGTTGAACAGCCAGGATCGGAGTTATCTCTGATCCTGAACATTACAGCAGGAGCCCAACTGTATATATGGCGCCTGGATCCTACAGGATCAGTAATGTAATGTATGTACACAGTGACTGCACCAGCAGAATAGTGAGTGCAGCTCTGGAGTATAATACAGGATGTAACTCAGGATCAGTAATGTAATGTATGTACACAGTGACTGCACCAGCCGAATAGTGAGTGCAGCTCTGCAGTATAAGGCCGAAAACACACTTCCGCATAAAAAACGTACGTGTGACACGGTCTGTTTTTCGGGTCCGTGTTCCGTTTTTTTTGGCCGTTTCTCCAGTACGTATGGCATCCGTGTGATGGCGTATGCTATCCGTGTTTGCGTGTAAAATGACCGTGTGCGTGTAAAATGCCCGTGTATGTGTACGTGGAATGTCCGTGTGTGTGATGTAAAATGTCGGTGATACATGTCGGCTGACAGCAGACACAGACCGCCATGTAGCAGCGGTGAATGGCAGATGACAGCAGACACAGACAGAGCCGCACTGTCAGAATGAACTCGGGTGAACTTCACCCGACTTCATTGTCATGCTGTGGCTCTGTCTGTGTGCCGCGTACTGATTAGCGGTCACCCGTGAAGGATTCACCGTTGACCGCTAATCCCCTGAGTGACTGAAGTGAGCAGCCCTCTCTCATACTTACCGTTCCCCGATCTCCGGCGCAGTGCTGCCCTGCTGTTATAATAACTCCGGCGGCTTTTACTATTTTGAAAATGCCGGCCGCTCATTAATCAATCTCGTATTCCCTGCTTTCCACACCCACAGGCGCCTGTGATTGGTTGCAGTCAGACACGCCCCCCACGCTGAGTGACAGCTGTCTCACTGCAACCAATCACAGCAGCCGGTGGGCGTGTCTATACTGTGCAGTAAAATAAATAATTAAAAAAAACGGCGTGTGGTCCCTCCCCATTTTAATACCAGCCAGATAAAGCCATACGGCTGCAGGCTGGTATTCTCAGGATGGGGAGCCCCACGTTATGGGGAGCCCCCCAGCCTAACAATATCAGCCAGCAGCCGCCCAGAATTAGATACATTAGATGCGACAGTTCTGGGACTGTACCCGGCTCTTCCCGATTTGCCCTGGTGCGTTGGCAATCGGGGCAATAAGGAGTTAATGGCAGCCCATAGCTGCCACTAAATCCTAGATTAATCATGTGTGTGCCATCCTCCATAGCGTAACATTGGTCTGTGTTTCTCCGGTACGTGCAAAAACGTACCAAACGCGTACCGGAGGCACGGATGTGTGTTGCAGGCCTAATACAGGAGGTAATTCAGGATCAGTAATGTAATGTATGTGCACAGTGACTGCACCAGCAGAATAGTGAGTGCAGCTCTGAAGTATAATACAGGAAGTAACTCAGGATCAGTACAGGATCAGTAATGTATGTACACAGTGATTGCACCAGCAGAATAGTGAGTGCAGCTCTGGAGTATAATACAGGATATAACTCAAGATCAGTAATGTAATGTATGTACACAGTGACTGCACCAGCAGAATAGTGAGTGCAGCTCTGGAGTATAATGCAGAGTGTAACTCAGGATCAGTACAGCAGGAGCATCTCTGAGGAAGGGGGCTCAGTGGGTCGATATTCTGTAGCCAATATTTTATAGGAGAGGACAGTGTATGGGGTCATATTTTGTGCAGGGAGCTCAGCGAGGGGTAACCGTTTATTCAGCTGCACAGTATACGGCAAACATTTGTAATCAGGAACATTATAATCACATTATAATTTTTAAAGGCACTGTGTTGGGATGTGCTGCAGAAGACTATAGAGAAGAGAGAAGTCTGCAGAGATGAGCTGCTGGTGTAAAAATTCTTCATGGGGTCTGCACCAGATCAAGATGATAGAGACGAGAAGCACTCCAATCAGAGAAGATGTCATCTATAAGGTCTGGATGGTTTATTTGTGTCACTGACTAAATCTTCTAATACTATGCTTACTTTATGGTCTGAAGTCTGATAATGGCTGTCAACAAAAAAATCCCAGTATAAGCTTACTATTGCTAAGAATATACTGGGAGTTGTAGGTTCATGGGATACAATTGTATATGGGGCTGACCTGACATTGCAATTGATCGATGTTCTAATCTTGGTGCTGTATTCACATACTGATGGTGCTTCTACTGCTGTATTCATGTAGTGTTGGTGCATCTGGTACTGTATTCATGTATTGATGGTGCTTCTGGTGCTATATTCACGTACTGATGGTACTTATGGTGCTGTATTCACATACTGATGGTGCTTCTACTGCTGTATTCATGTACTGTTGGTGCATCTAGTGCTGTATTCATGTACTGCTGGTGCTTCTGGTGCTGTAATCACGTACTGATGGTGCTTCTACTGCTGTATTCATGTAGTTTTGGTGCATGTAGTGCTGTATTCACGTACTGATGGTGCTTCTGGTGCTGTATTCACGTACTGATGGTGCTTCTGGTGCTGTATTCACGTACTGATGGTGCTTCTGGTGCTGTATTCACGTACTGATGGTGCTTCTGTTGCTATATTTCTGTACTGTTTGAGGTTCTAGCGATGTATTCCTGTGCTGTTATTGGTTCTAATCCAGTACCCATGTTATAATCTATAACCTGTCAGACTTGATGCCCATGCATGCTAATAAAGTATTGTGCTTTCTGACAGTTAAGAATTACTACATTTATATTTCTCAGTCACTTCATTGCATTACACACAGACCTGGGATAGTCTGCTGCCACCTGGAGGCTGATACAGATATTACATAAAACTAGAAGTTAGTTTCTCCTGAGCAGACTATACCTCACCTGTCAGAATCAACCCCCTCAGTTTTTCCTGTGTCACTTGGAGGCAGGCTCTGTTCCAGACCTGTCTTACATTCCCTAATCTTTTTCTCTTTTTTATAGTCTTTAGAGTTACAGAGTACAATTGACCACTCTGTTTCACCTGCATGGTGGCGGAGCATACAGGCTGTAAAAGCTCAGTCCATATCCTCTCTCTCCCTCTGACTGGACCAATTACATTGCTGCTAAGCTATGGGGCGTGGTCCATACGCCAATAGACTCCTGCCGCCACGTAGCATCCACGTGCTTTGAGCAGAAGATGGCGTGATCTTCAGGATTGGTGAGTATGACCTCTTTTTACTTTTCTTGCTCCCCTTTCCCACTCTCATGCTGGTATTCGTGGAGGGGTGGGTGTCTCGAGTACCTGTGCTGGCTGTCGTTGCGTGTTGGCGGTCCCTGGAGCAGGATTGCATGGTTCAGACACGTGGGACCTGGCGTTCCCTGCTGGTGTTACCCTTATCGCGCCCATTTCGGGGGGAGTGGGCTCGGCTTGTCAGTCCCCCAGCAGTAGGTAGCCCATCAGCGCTGCTGTGGCCGGCGCTCTGTATTTGTCCCGCCCCTTTCTCTTCCGGCAGTGATGCCATTTTTTGGAGCACACTTCATAGTATCACTGCCTGATCTCTGCGGCTGTTGCATGTCTCCCGTGGGCACTAGTCTGGGTGGATCGCAGTTTCAGGACTGTGGCTCTTGGTGGCTGATACTGTTTCCCCAGCAGCACTCTTCTCGGCTCCTGCTCTCTGACTCTGTCTGCACTGTGTCTGATTCTAGGGAAGATGGTGCCCATCCCGCGGGTCAGTCAGCAATAGTCACCTATAATGGTTGTACGTGATAGCTTTTCTTCTGGGCAATCTCATCTGTACCTTATTATTCTGCCTGTACTCCTCAATGCTTGCAGACGTCTGCTTTGGGGGCCTCAGTGGTATCAGAAGATGTTCCTCCCCTGCCTTGGGCTCATGAACTCACTCAGGCTTTAACTAGGGTGTCCAGGACCCTGGTTACTGCTGTTGGTTTGCATGCCCGTGACCTCTGCAACCCGGGGAGCTCTGGCCGACTCTCGCAGCCAGTCAGACCCTCCTGTTACTACTTATCAATTTCGAAGACCATGGCTGCGCTCTAAACGTCCTCGAGTCTCCTCTCCCTCCTGGTCGCCATGACTGAGAGAGCAACCTGAGGTCCTCCTTCCCCGCAGAGACTATTGTCTCTGGGGAAATTAGACCGTAGGTCTAGTGCGGAGTCGGAATTCGATCGGTTGCAAGTCTAATACATCTGTTGATTCTTCCCTAGCAGTCAGAGTGGTAGAGACCCATCCACCTAATGAAGCTGGTTTCTTCAGAAGAAGCAAGTGGGCATGAAGATCTTTTGAAGACCATGAGGAATTCACTGAGGTATTACAGAAGGCCTGGGAGCACCCGGACAAACGCTTTCAGAAGTGTAGTTACATGGAGGTATTTTATCCTTTTCCACCAGACCTAGTGACATCATGGTCCTCTTTACAGGTGGTGGATCCTCCTGTTTCTGTCCTTTCTAGAACCACCACCTTACCTTTCTGTGAGGTGGCAACATTGAAGGACGCTACAGAAAGGCATATGGGGTCTGTAGTGAAGGCCGCTTTTGAGTCAGCTGCGTCTTCCCTTTGCCCGGCTTTTGTTGTCACTGGCTGAGGTGGTTTCAGCTTGGGCTAAGTACCTCTGTCGTAACCATTCGGCTAGGTCACAGGATAGTGATCAGATCACTCAAACTTATGCTCTACATCATTGGATTCTGCCGAATGCTCCGCTCAGGCTGCAAGCAGTTGTATAGCCATCTACTGTATGTTATGGTTCAAGGTCTGGCGGGCAGACTTAACTTCAAGGAACACGCTCACAGAACTCCCTTTTCAGAGGTCTCGTTTTTTTGGTTCCTGTCTGGACAAGAGTATTGCTGTTGCCACAGGTGGGAGAAGTACTCTTCTCACTCAGGTGAAGGCCAGTAGATCATTTAGAATGTACGGGGCTTTACAGCTCCATCTTTTCTGTCATTTTCTGGCCCCCGTGGTATACGCTCAACCAAACAGACCCCATGGATTCCAAGAAGATAGAAGAGCTCCCTCTTCTGGGACTGCACCAGCAGAATAGTGATTGCAGCTCTGAAGTATAATACAGGATGTAACTCAGGATCAGTATGGGATAAGTAATGTAATGTATGTACACATTGACTGCACCAGCAGAATAGTGAGTGCAGCTCTGGAGTATAATACAGGATGTAACTCTGGATCAGTACAGGATCGGTAATGTAATGTATGTATGTACACAGTGATTGCACCAGCAGAATAGTGAGTGCAGCTCTGGAGTATAATACAGGAGGTGACTCAGGATCAGTAATGTAAGGTATGGATAGAGCTTCTCTATAGGTATCTATTTATTAATGAAATGATGTAACAATTCTGAGTCATCAGAGCTGTATCGTTCTTCCCCTGGGGCAACAGTTTCTTTAAACTGTTGTGTAAAGATGGATATAACGATATTTATTTGATCAGACTTCTATGTACAGGTTACCAATAAAGAATTGATTTTCCGTCAGCAAAGCTCAGATATTCTCATCTCAGTGTACGTTTTCTGCAGGAAAGGGTTAATGGGCCACTCGGAGGCGGCCGGTGAGCGCAGCACTGACTGGTGGTAGCAGAAGTCTGCAGACACTTCAATTTTCTGCGCTGATCATTGTTCGCGTGGCCCCAATAGCTTGTCTTTTTGCCAGAAGTCTTTGTAATTTAATGACAATTTGTCATTGTCACCCCAGACATGGCACTTCACTGCAGAGCGATTTGACTCTAATGCAAAGCATGACAAGCAGATGAGCGCTGCCTGTGATCTTAATTCAAATAAGCTATTGAAAAAGGCTCATTTTATTCTTACATAATTCCTGCACATATAGTGACTCTTACCACTCGCAATAATCTTTATAACATGATTAGTGGCTGTGGTCCCTGCTACATTTTTTCCCTAGAAAATATTTTATCAGTTTTCTCAATTTTAGGGCAATACAGATATTTATGCATATATGAGACCTGTTACTCTGCAAAGCTGCACTCACTATTCTGCTGGTGCAGTCACTGTGTACATACATTACATTACTGATCCTGAGTTACCTCCTGCATTATACTCCAGAGCTGCACTCACTATTCTGCTGGTGCAGTCACTGTGTACATACCTTACATAACTGATCCTGAGTTACCGCCTGTGTTATACTGCAGAGCTGCACTCACTATTCTGCTGGTGCAGTCACCTGTATACATACATTACATATCCTGTACTGATCCTGAGTTACATCCTATATTATATTCCAGAGCTGCACTCACAATTCTGCTGGTGCAGTCACTGTGCACATACATTACATTACTTATCCTGTACTGATCCTGAGTTACCTCCTGTATTATACTCCAGAGCTGCACTCACTATTCTGCTGGTGCAGTCACTGTGTACATACATTACTGATCCTGTACTGATCCTGAGTTACCCCCTGTATTATACTCCAGAGCAGCACTCATTATTCTGCTGGTGCAGTCACTGTGCACATACATTACATTACTGATCCTGTACTGATCCTGAGTTACCTCCTGTATTATACTCCAGAGCTGCACTCACTATTCTGCTGGTGCAGTGACTGTGTACATACATTACATTACAAAAAAATTAGAATATCTGCCATTGTCTACAATCTTTTGGATACCATTCTGTGTTCACATCTGTCTCTGGGATACACCGCATACAGCTGATATATCACTTGTTTTGCTGTGTAACTAGTAACTTTCACTGTTGAGGATTTTGTGGAAGCAGCAAATATAAATATGTGTAAATATAATATATATATATATATATATATATATATATATATATATATATATATATATATATATATATATATAAAATAAAGATTCCCCTTTTATCATGTATTTGGGTCCCTTTTTTGTGCCCCGTCCCTTCTATACAATAGATTGGTGCATTCTGTGTGCTTGTATCACTGTGTATATCCAGGTGATCTAACTCTTCTAGAACAGTCTAGGAGGAGAGCACTTACTCCAGGTGTCAGGAGGGGGCGACACGAGGGCTTGTATTTGTGAAGAATGTCTTTATTTTTGGCGATGCACTGTAACATTTGGGGCAGCTGTCAGCAGTAACCCCTTGTTCTGGGTTTTGGTGAGGAATGTGACGGTGGACGGAGCGGAGACATCATTACCATATTATCTGCCGGCCTCATATATTCTATAGATAGTTCCACGCAGGACACTTTGCAGAATTTGAAATGAGGAAAGCAACATTCTGCGACAACGATACAATCAGGTTCAATTTCACGAGTTCTAATGCCTCGAAAGAGATACCCGCCAACATCTGAAAGGAATGGATGCTCAGCCAACGACCGGCTTTATGCATGCTCGGAGACTCAGACAACCATCTTTTTCAATTTAGGCTCGGAGCGTCGAGAGAACCTTTAAATTCACCGCACGGGGGTTATTTATTTATTTCTTTTTTTCACTCCAAACTCCCAGCTAATTGACGATCGCTGTACATTTAATAAGGAACCACTGGGACGGGAAGACAAAAGTCCTTTGTTGTACTGTAGTCCATTAAGCGGGAAGATAACTGCAGTGCTAAAATGGTCATATGACCCTCTGGAGATACCATCGTTAATGGGACACTGAGCTCCAATTAAGGGCACGGCCCTGAAGACCGAGGTGAAGAACACGGGCCATCAGGGGGTCTCCCGGAGGAGCACATGAATCAATCCAGATGCCTCTATTGTGCAAGTGAAATAAGGTAACAAAACATAATAGTATGGGCTTAAAAAAGGAGAAAAGGCAAAAAGAGGACATAAAAGAAAGAAAACTCCGACTCAGCGCCACTCCGGTAATGCCGCAGGGAGCTAATCTGGAGCATTATAGAGCCATGTACTCTCCTTTACTTTGATACGTTCCGGAGTCTCGGCAGGTGGACTCCCGGAACAAATGCGAAATGGGAGATCCAGGGATTTTCTGCACATTCAGGAGTGGAGAAAAACAGGGTGTGAATCAGAAATAAGGAGGCATCACCCACAAAGAGGGATGCAGTTGTAGAAAAATCGTCATACTTTAGGGATCACAATCATCCACCACCTGGAAGGTCATTACGCAAAGTGGGCAAGTATGACTTAATGGTTTAAATTTACAGTCTCAGCGCCCCTGCAGACAGTCTACTGATCGATTCCCTTTTCAAACTTGTCCTCTAATTTCTGGGAGGGATTTTTTAGTTGTCACCAAGAGCTTGTAAGCTCATAGCACCATCTACATCAATATCGACATCCATTTGTTATGTCACCTAGCAAGGTGGATCCTCAAGACCCTCGGTTCACCTGAGCAATAAGGCTCTAGGTCCACCTGAGCAACAAGGCCCACGGTCCACCTGAGCAAGAAGGCCCCCGGTCCAACTGAACAACAAGACCCTCGGTCCACCTGAGCAACAAGGTTCTCGGTCTGTCTGAGCAACAAGGCCCTCGGTCCACCTGAGCAACAAGGCCCATGGTCCAACTGAACAACAAGTCCCTCGGTCCACCTGAGCAACAAGGTCCTCGGTCCACCTGAGCAACAAGGTCCTCGGTCCACCTGAGCAACAAGGTCCTCGGTCCACCTGAGCAACAAGGCCCTCGGTCCACCTGAGCAACAAGGCCCTCGGTGCACCTGAGCAACAAGGCCCTCGGTGCACCTGAGCAACAAGGCCCATGGTCCACCTGAGCAACAAGGCCCATGGTCCACCTGAGCAACAAGGCCCATAGCCCACCTGAGCAACAAGACCCACAGACCACCTTAGCAACAAGGCCCTTGGTCAACCTGAGCGATAAGGCCCTCAGACCACTTGAGCAACAAGTCCCTTGGTCGACATGAGCAACAATGGCCTCGGTCCACTTGAGCAACAAGGCCCTGGGTCCACCTGAGCAACTGTTCTTCAGCACGGACAGATGAGTGTCCAGCAGAAGATCTGGGTGGAACAACAAAAGCGGTGGTATTAGAACAGCGACGGAAGGAGCAAATAGGAATCACAGTATCTGATGAACTGAACTTTGAGGAACTGGTGTAGCTGAGCTGAGTTATGCAGGACTGAATTATCAAGGTTGAAGAGTTAACTATGTGAAGTAGCAAAGCTGAGTTTGCAGAAGTGGGACAGCCAACTGCAGCTGAGTTTGCCACAGAGTCAAATGCAGATAGGCAAACAAGAGTTGAAGATGGTTTGCAGAGTTGACTCAGTAGTGTAGTAGAGCTCAGTGTGTCACAGCATCCAATGTAGAGCCGGCAGCAGTATAGCAGATTTGATCGACCAATGTGGCATCCCAAAGTCACGAAAATGTCAGCAAATCCCCTGGCTCCCTCTGAATTTTTTGAGAAATCAGCAGTCGGGATCTCGGGAAGTTGGAGACTGAGATGTTGAGGATTGGAGAATGGCTGTGGTCTGGGTGAAGAATGGTCATGGAAAATGTGACCCACAAAAGGGGATGATCAATGCTAAATATTCCCCTTGGCATCTTCTCTCACGAATTGTAAAAAGTTGGTAAACTGACCCCTTAAGGCCTCGTTACACGTAACGACATCGCTAACGAGATATCGCTGGGGTCACAGAATTCGTGATGCACATCCGGCGTCATTAGCAATGTCGTTGGGTGTGACACCTACGAGCGACCGCTAACGATCCGAAAAAACGTTGATTGTTGACACGTCGTTCCTTTCCCAAATATCGTTGCTCATTTGGGACGCTGGTTGTTCATCGTTCCTGAGGCAGCACACATCGCTACGTGTGACACCCCAGGAATGACGAACATCTCCTTACCTGCGTCCTCCGGCAACGAGGTGGGAGTGATGTTCATGCGGCTGCTCTCCGCTTCTATTGGCGGGCCGCTGTGTGACATCGCTGTGACGCCGCACGAACCGCCGGCTTAAAAAAGACGTTGTTCGGCGGCCACAGCGACATCGTTAGGACGGTATGTGTGACGCGTACTAGCAATATTGTTTGCCACGGACAGCGATTTGGCCGTGACGCATAAACGACAGGGGCGGGTGCGATCGCTAGCGATGTCGCAGCGTGTAAAGCGGCCTTTACTCCAAGAAAATGATGGGGAAAATGAACTCACTATTAAGTGTTACCACTGTGTGTAGAGTAGGGGTGTCCCTAATTTCAGTTTCAAGAAGAAAGATAACTTTCTTGCTAGAACTTTAGGCTTATCTGGGTTTCTCCCCCCCCCCCCCCCCCCAAGTCATCTGGCTTACAGGTAAATCCTGAAATTTCCAGCACAGAGTCCAATGCAGAACTGGCAGGTATAAGCAGTGCTGAGTTTGTCACAGAGTCCAATGCAAAACTGAACAGCAATACATGAGAATACGTAGCGATGTTGCAAAGCTGAGTTTGTCACAGAGTCCATGGCAGAGCTGGCTAGCAGTGTACCCAGCAATGTTGTAGAGCTGTGTTTGTAACAGTCCAACGCAGAACTTACCTGCAGTACAGGAAAGTACTTAGTGATGTTGCGGAGTCCAGGGCAGAACGGCAATTGTAAAGCAGAGCTAAGTTTGTCACAGAGTCCAATACCAACCTGAGCATCAGAACATCAGAATACGTAGCGATTTTGTAAAGCTCAGTTTGTCACAGAGTCCAGGGCAGAACAGACCAGCAGTATACACAGCAATGTTGTAGAGCTGAGTTTGTCACAGCCCAATGCAGAACTTACCAGCACTACAGAAAAGTAATGAGTGATGTTGCAGAGCTGAGATTGTCACAGAGTCCAATACAAACCTGAACAGTAGTAAATTAGAATACTTAGTGATGTTGCAGAGCTGAGTTTGGCACAGAGTCCAGGGCAGAACAGGCCAGCACTACATCAGAATACCCAGCAATGTTGCAGAGCGGAGTTTGGCATAGAGTCCAGGGCAGAACAGGCCAGCAGTACATCAGTGTACCCAGCAATGTTGCAGAGCTGAGTTTGTTACAGAGTCCAGGGCAGAACTGGCCAGCAGTACATCAGAGTACCCAGCAATGTTTCAGAGTGAAGTTTGTCACAGAGTCCAGGGCAGAACAGGCCGGAGTACATGAGAGTACCCAGCAATGTTGCAAAGCTGAGTTTGTCACAGAATCAAAGACAGAACTAGCCAGCAGTATAACAATGTATCCAGCGATGTAACAGAATAGGGTCTGTCACATGGATGATGGACTCGTAATACATCTGTTTTGATAGAACTTTAGTTGTGTCAAGATGTGGCCCCTATAGACAATAAAAAAAATTCCAAATCCAAAAATGTACATGGCCCCCAAAACCAGAAAATTAATACAATCTGTATCCTTTCTAAACCCCTCTTTGGCAACTGAAAAAAATCCCTGCTTTATCGCAGCTTCCTGGCATTAGTACAACTTCCTTCCTAATGATGGAGGCTTATCTTTCCTGCGCCATCTATCATCACGAAGCCATGACACACACCACGGTGAGCGATGCCGGCTCCGTCTCACTGTAGGCTCAGTTGGCACAAAGCTGGCATCCTGATCTAATCTCTTTGAAAAATGTTCCACTTAATACCGGGCCCACATGCCAAGGAGTACGTTGAATCGTGTCTTAGCAGAAAAAGGTTAAATGTATGATTCATTAAAGTCTCTGAATAGCTCCTTAAGGTTTTTTTTATTTCCTCATCGTCTCCCATCTTGAGGTCAGCGGGATATTAGACGGGGGTCAGCAAATACCGCCGTCCTTTACTAACGCCCCGGGATAACGATCAAACACTCATTAACATTAAGGTGATACATTGGAAATTTGGTGCGTCGCTCGTACAACTACTGTTACCATTAGGAAGAATAGAAGTTTTACTCGCGAGTTCCGTTCTCGCCGTCTTGAAAGCTTCTAATGTCTGCCATCTGGCAAGCGGAGTGCAACCTTTGAAAAAGTTAAGTGACTGTGAATTTTAATGTATGAGATAAATATCAGCAGTTGGAGACATTTCAGGAGAATTTTTCTGAACCCCAAGCCTCATGTCTCTTAATTCAGCGATATGCGTCGAGATCTGGAGAAAAAGAAGAAAATAGTACCGCCTGATGGCGAGCCCGCTATACCGTGACTGCGCTACTCTTGGCAAAGGCCAAATATCATAATGGCCCCGGTAAGGTAATTAAAAAGAAGAAAGGTTAAATAAAGGAATGATACATCAGTTAGGAGGCGGCCATTATAGCGTGACTCTTGGCAGCGACTACAGCGGAGGCGGCCGGGGAATATAAATATAACCCAGAGGTAATGTATCCGTAGCTCAAGAACAACTTATTGAATGCAAAGATTAAGGCCCCCAGAAAATACTCATTTTTAAAATTATTATATTTTATAAATGGCTCATATATGTCTGTATCTACTGTACATATGTCTCTTATTTATCTTTCTATTTCCAGTATCCGACTTATAACTGATTATCTGATATCTGTCTGGCTGTCTCATATTTATGCATCTTATACCTATCCAGCCCTCGGACTGGCTCACCAGAGGACAGAGAATTCACTGTATACTATATACAGAGCTCCTGTGCATAATGTCACCAATGATCACTGTATTACCTGTACACTGACATTATATTTATTTACTCACTTATGTAGTGCTATTAATTTCATAGCACTTTACAGACTACAGTGGAACCTCGCTTAACGAGTAACCCATTTAGCGAGTATTTCGCTTAATAAACAAAGCTTGCTGTAATTTTGTAACTCGGTTTACGAGCAAGCTTTGCTGTATGAGCAAAATACTCACCGCACACACTTCCGGTTCCGTACATCCACCGCGCTGTAACCCACTCGTGCAGTCCACACAAACACGCACAAACAAAACGTGCACGCACACATATTATGCTCACCTTACCTTCCGTTCCATCGCCGGCCTCATGGTTCTTGTAGTTCGCCGCTACAGGATGTGAATCGGGTAACCATCGCAACGAGGGAGGAACTTCCGCTGCCAGCCGCTACTCAAAGGCAGCGCACTGACCAATCAGAGGCAAGCGGCTCCTGCCTTTGACGTCAGCGTTCTGGCAGCAGACGTTCCTCCCTCGTCGAGATGGTTACCCGATACCCATCCTGTACCGGCGGACTACAAGATCCAGGAGGCTGGTGATGGAACGGAAGGTAAGGTGAGCATAATATGTGTGCGCGCGCGTGTTTGTGCATGTTTGTGCATGTTTATGCGTGTGTGGAAGGGCACAATAGGGGACCAGGATGGGACATTTAACAAGTTGTTGAACGAATTGTCTGCATTGTAATGATTTCCTATGGGAAATCTTGCTTTGTTGAACAAGTAACTTGGTTAACAAGGACACTCCCAGAACGGATTGTTCTTGTTAACCAAGGTTCCACTGTATATACTATATACAGAGCTCCTGTGTATTACCGGTGATCACTATATTACCTGTCCACCATATACTATGTACAGTATATAATGTCAAGAGTGATCACTTTATTACTTGTACA